>NC_081555.1:11634761-11934761 GCF_963082655.1 Stomoxys calcitrans | reverse complement strand
CCTGATGATTTATGATATCCGTAATGGAACTGTCCTACTTCAGTAAGTCAAGCTCAATTTTGGCGGCATAGGCCCCAATAGGCTTTAAATTCAGCATCGCCTTCAACACAGCCTGTGGTGTGGATCTTTAATAACGCACAGTGGGGAGAAAATCTAAAAACTTGTAAAAAAATGCCGTGTGAGAACGGGTAGAGATATATCTTTGAAATTTGGAACACCCTGACAATTCTGGGCACTACTCTGGCACATGAAAATAATTCCAAAAAAATTTACATTTGAAGCTGGCATTGGGTTACTGCTAAATGATTGCAAAAAACCAAGAACATTTTCGTATTAGCAAAATAATTGACTAAATAACCTCTGCTGACAGTTACCTAATTTGTCTCTACTGGCTTATTATCAGCCAACAGTGTCAATCAGTGTCATTATCAATTTAAATTGGAAGCCTTATTGATGTTTGACTAGTTGATGATGTGTCAATCAAATCACTTGCAGAGACTGTTTTTAGTCTTAACCAAAATTGGTCCTCATGTTCACCCCAAGCGAACCTCTCGTCATCATTCTTCATACATCCATCAATCATTATTTTGTTGTAATGATCCCCACAAAAAAACATTCCATACAACATAAAAATTTAATAAAAAAAAAAATAAAAATCCACAACAAGAACAACAACATCATCATTATCAAGAATGAACAATACATTACAACACTTAAACTCACTAAGCCTATGTATTGGACTAAATCTGACCAGGCTCACAGCATGGTCCTGCATATCATAATTCCTTCGACGATCTCGCTCCCTGGCCAATTTGGCACGATGACGCAAACAGCAAATGACTATAAATGCCAATATGGGAAAGCCAAATATGCAGGAGACAATGGGTATCACAATGGATTCCGGAGAAACTGCAAAAAAGAGAAATGAAATGAGAAAAAACGTTATAGCATTATAAAAGACCTTTTAAAGAGAATCAAAATTTTTATTAAATATTCATTTGTGGTTTTTATACAAAAATGAATGACCATAAATGGAAAAAACCCAAAAAAAATATTTTTATTGGATTATTTCAAAAGCAAAATGGGTTAAGTATCATTATTAGATTAAAAATTTAAAAGCCTTATAGTGGGAAGTGTTTCAACTGTATTTAAAAAATGTAAGTTACAGTAGAGAAATCAGAAAACCTATTATCTAAATAGTGCCCATTAAGATTGTAGCAACTTTCCTTATTTAGGTTTTAGCCTTTCTCTTTGACTAAATACCTACTGCTCTCTTCTAAAAACCACACTCAATTTTGGCAAGCTTACATCAAATATCGATAGTAAATCTTTTGAACTTACTAAATCCATTCGATTTAGGCCAATATCTCATTTTGTTAACAAAATATGCTTAATAATTTCCACACGAAACTTGACAGTACTGCCACGTGCGGTAAAGCAACATTTTATTTTTTTTGTCATTTTTTTAGCAAAGGGGGTAACCTTGTCAAAATTTTCAATTTTTGATGGGAAAAAAATTTTTGAGTTGAGTATGCAGCATTGAAGTTAATGGCGAAAAATGGGGTTTAGCGCAACTCCCGTGTTGTTTCCTCAAAAAACAAGCTCAAAATCGCATAATTGATATCCAAAAAATACAAAAAAATCTATGTTAGTTCGAAATTGCTGTAACTTCCTTAGATTTTCGAACTCCGAAATTCTGAAAACACCATTGGATTCGTGACGTAAAGCTCTTTCCGTAATGGTGCTGGTCGAAGCGATACCTCAAAGTTTTCTATGCAAAAAATCGTAAAAATCGATTTATCTTGGGCCTAAAATGTTCAAGGTCATTTTTAAGTTCGAAAACGCTGTAACTCCTTCATTTTTTCGAATTTCGAAAATTTTAACGCATTCCGCAGTTCGAAATTCGAACATGAATCGTAAAATAATCAAAATTCCATGAAATTCAATATTTTAGTTTTTTGTCATTTTTTTAGCAAAGGGGGTAACCTTGTCAAAATTATCAATTTTTGATGCGAAAAAAATTTTTGAGTTGATTGTGCAGCATTGAAGTTAATGGCGAAAAATGGGGTTTAGCGCAACTCCCGTGTTGTTTCCTCAAAAAACAAGCTCAAAATCGCATAATTGATATCCAATAAATACAAAAAAAATCTATGTTAAATCGAAATTGCTGTAACTTCCTTAGATTTTCGAACTCCGAAATTCTGAAACCACAATTGGATTCGTGACGTAAAGCTTTTTCCCTAATGGTGCTGGTTGAAGCGATACCTCAAAGTTTTCTATGCAAAAAGTCGTAAAAATCGATTTATCTTGGGCCTAAAATGTTCAAGGTCATTTTTAAGTTCGAAAACGCTGTAAATCCTTCATTTTTTCGAATTTCGAAAATTTTAAAGCATTCCGCAGTTCGAAATTCGAATATGAATCGTAAAATAATCAAAATTCCATGAAATTCAATATTTTATTTTTATGTCATTTTTTTAGCAAAGGGGGTAACCTTGTCAAAATTTTCAATTTTTGAGTTGAGTATGCAGCATTGAAGTTTATGGCGAAAAATGGGGTTTAGCGCAACTCCCGTGTTGTTTCCTCAAAAAACAAGCTCAAAATCGCATAATTGATATCCAAAAAATACAAAAAAATCTATGTTAGTTCGAAATTGCTGTAACTTCCTTAGATTTTCGAACTCCGAAATTCTGAAACCACAATTGGATTCGTGACGTAAAGCTATTTCCCTAAACAACTTCATTTTTTTGAATTTCGAAAATTTTAAAGCATTCCGCAGTTCGAAATTCGAATATGAATCGTAAAATAATCAAAATTCCGTGAAATTCAATATTTTATTTTTTTGTCATTTTTTTAGCAAAGGGGGTTACCCCCTTGTCAAAATTTTCAATTTTTGATGCGAAAAAAATTTTTGAGTTGAGTATGCAGCATTGAAGTTTATGGCGAAAAATGGGGTTTAGCGCAACTCCCGTGTTGTTGATATCCAAAAAATACAAAAAAAAATCTATGTTAGTTCGAAATTGCTGTAACTTCCTTAGATTTTCGAACTCCGAAATTCTGAAAACACCATTGGATTCGTGACGTAAAGCTCTTTCCGAAATGGTGCTGGTTGAAGCGATACCTCAAAGTTTTCTATGCAAAAAATCATAAAAATCGATTTATTTTGGGCCTAAAATGTTCAAGGTCATTTTTAAGTTCGAAAACGCTGTAACTCCTTCATTTTTTCGAATTTCGAAAATTTTAAAGCATTCCGCAGTTCGAAATTAGAATATGAATCGTAAAATAATCAAAATTCCATGAAATTCAATATTTTATTTTTTTGTCATTTTTTTAGCAAAGGGGGTAACCTTGTCAAAATTTTCAATTTTTGATGCGAAAAAAATTTTTGAGTTGAGTATGCAGCATTGAAGTTTATGGCGAAAAATGGGGTTTAGCGCAACTCCCGTGTTGTTTCCTCAAAAAACAAGCTCAAAATCGCATAGTTGATATCCAATAAATACAAAAAAAAAATCTATGTTAGTTCGAAATTGCTGTAACTTCCTTAGATTTTCGAACTCCGAAATTCTGAAAACACCATTGGATTCGTGACGTAAAGCTCTTTCCGTAATGCTGCTGGGTGCTGGATACCTCAAAGTTTTCTATGCAAAAAATCGTAAAAATCGATTTATCTTGGGCCTAAAATGTTCAAGATCATTTTTAAGTTCGAAAACGCTGTAACTCCTTCATTTTTTCGAATTTCGAAAATTTTAAAGCATTCCGCAGTTCGAAATTCGAATATGAATCGTAAAATAATCAAAATTCCATGAAATTCAATATTTTATTTTTTTGTCATTTTTTTAGCAAAGGGGGTAACCTTGTCAAAATTTTCAATTTTTGATGCGAAAAAAATTTTTGAGTTGAGTATGCAGCATTGAAGTTAATGGCGAAAAATGGGGTTTAGCGCAACTCCCGTGTTGTTTCCTCAAAAAACAAGCTCAAAATCGCATAATTGATATCCAAAAAATCCAAAAAAAATCTATGTTAGTTCGAAATTGCTGTAACTTCCTTAGATTTTCGAACTCCGAAATTCTGAAACCACCATTGGATTCGTGACGTAAAGCTTTTTCCCTAATGGTGCTGGTTGAAGCGATACCTCAAAGTTTTCTATGCAAAAAGTCGTAAAAATCGATTTATCTTGGGCCTAAAATGTTCAAGGTCATTTTTAAGTTCGAAAACGCTGTAACTCCTTCATTTTTTCGAATTTCGAAAATTTTAAAGCATTCCGCAGTTCGAAATTCGAATATGAATCGTAAAATAATCAAAATTCAATGAAATTCAATATTTTATTTTTTTGTGATTTTTTTAGCAAAGGGGGTAACCTTGTCAAAATTTTCAATTTTTGATGCGAAAAAAATTTTTGAGTTGAGTATGCAGCATTGAAGTTTATGGCGAAAAATGGGGTTTAGCGCAACTCCCGTGTTGTTTCCTCAAAAAACAAGCTTAAAATCGCATAATTGATATCCAATAAATACAAAAAAAAATCTATGTTAGTTCGAAATTGCTGTAACTTCCTTAGATTTTCGAACTCCGAAATTCTGAAAACACCATTGGATTCGTGACGTAAAGCTCTTTCCGTAATGGTGCTGGTTGAAGCGATACCTCAAAGTTTTCTATGCAAAAAGTCGTAAAAATCGATTTATCTTGGGCCTAAAATGTTCAAGGTCATTTTTAAGTTCGAAAACGCTGTAACTCCTTCATTTTTTCGAATTTCGAAAATTTTAAAGCATTCCGCAGTTCGAAATTCGAATATGAATCGTAAAATAATCAAAATTCCATGAAATTCAATATTTTATTTTTTTGTCATTTTTTTAGCAAAGGGGGTAACCTTGTCAAAATTTTCAACTTTTGATGGGAAAAAATTTTTTGAGTTGATTGTGCAGCATTGAAGTTTATGGCGAAAAATGGGGTTTAGCGCAACTCCCGTGTTGTTTCCTCAAAAAACAAGCTCAAAATCGCATAATTGATATCCAATAAATACAAAAAAAATCTATGTTAGTTCGAAATTGCTGTAACTTCCTTAGATTTTCGAACTCCGAAATTCTGAAACCACAATTGGATTCGTGACGTAAAGCTTTTTCCCTAATGGTGCTGGTTGAAGCGATACCTCAAAGTTTTCTATGCAAAAAGTCGTAAAAATCGATTTATCTTGGGCCTAAAATGTTCAAGATAATTTTTAAGTTCGAAAACGCTGTAACTCCTTCATTTTTTCGAATTTCGAAAATTTTAAAGCATTCCGTAGTTCGAAATTCGAATATGAATCGTAAAATAATCAAAATTCCATGAAATTCAATATTTTATTTTTTTGTCATTTTTTTAGCAAAGGGGGTAACCTTGTCAAAATTATCAATTTTTGATGCGAAAAAAATTTTTGAGTTGAGTATGCAGCATTGAAGTTTATGGCGAAAAATGGGGTTTAGCGCAACTCCCGTGTTGTTTCCTCAAAAAAAACAAGCTCAAAATCGCATAATTGATATTCAAAAAATACAAAAAAAATTTATGTTAATTCGAAATTGCTGTAACTTCCTTAGATTTTCGAACTCCGAAATTCTGAAAACATTATTGGATTCGTGACGTAAAGCTCTTTCCGTAATGGTGCTGGTTGAAGCGATACCTCAAAGTTTTCTATGCAAAAAATCGTAAAAATCGATTTATCTTGGGCCTAAAATGTTCAAGGTCATTTTTAAGTTCGAAAACGCTGTAACTCCTTCATTTTTTCGAATTTCGAAAATTTTAAAGCATTCCGCAGTTCGAAATTCGAATATGAATCGTAAAATAATCAAAATTCCATGAAATTCAATATTTTATTTTTTTGTCATTATTTTAGCAAAGCGGGTAACCTTGTCAAAATTTTCAATTTTTGATGCGAAAAAAATTTTTGAGTTAAGTATGCAGCATTGAAGTTTATGGCGAAAAATGGGGGTTAGCAAAACTCCCGTGTTGTTTCCTCAAAAAAACAAGCTCAAAATCGCATAATTGATATCCAAAAAATACAAAAAAAATCTATGTTAGTTCGAAATTGCTGTAACTTCCTTAGATTTTCGAACTCCGAAATTCTGAAAACATCATTGGATTCGTGACGTAAAGCTCTTTCCGTAATGGTGCTGGTTGAAGCGATAACTCAAAGTTTTCTATGCAAAAAATCGTAAAAATCGATTTATCTTGGGCCTAAAATGTTCAAGGTCATTTTTAAGTTCGAAAACGCTGTAACTCCTTCATTTTTTCGAATTTCGAAAATTTTAAAGCATTCCGCAGTTCGAAATTCGAATATGAATCGTAAAATAATCAAAATTCCATGAAATTCAATATATTATTTTTTTGTCATTTTTTTAGCAAAGGGGGTAACCTTGTCAAAATTTTCAATTTTTGATGCGAAAAAAATTTTTAAGTTGAGAATGCAGCATTGAAGTTAATGGCAAAAAATGGGGTTTAGCGCAACTCCCGTGTTGTTTCCTCAAAAAACAAGCTCAAAATCGCATAATTGATATCCAATAAATTCAAAAAAAAAAATCTATGTTAGTTCAAAATTGCTGTAACTTCCTTAGATTTTCGAACTCCGAAATTCTGAAAACACCATTGGATTCGTGACGTAAAGCTCTTTCCGTAATGGTGCTGGTTGAAGCGATACCTCAAAGTTTTCTATGCAAAAAATCGTAAAAATCGATTTATCTTGGGCCTAAAATGTTCAAGGTCACTTTTAAGTTCGAAAACGCTGTAACTCCTTCATTTTTTCGAATTTCGAAAATTTTAAAGCATTCCGCAGTTCGAAATTCGAATATGAATTGTAAAATAATCAAAATTCCATGAAATTCAATATTTTATTTTTTTGTCATTTTTTTAGCATCAATTTTTGATGCGAAAAAAATTTTTGAGTTAAGTATGCAGCATTGAAGTTTATGGCGAAAAATGGGGTTTAGCGCAACTCCCGTGTTGCTTCCTCAAAAAACAAGCTCAAAATCGCATAATTGATATCCAAAAAATAAAAAAAAAATCTATGTTAGTTCGAAATTGCTGTAACTTCCTTAGATTTTCGAACTCCGAAATTCTGAAAACACCATTGGATTCGTGACGTAAAGCTATTTCCCTAATGGTGCTGGTTGAAGCGATACCTCAAAGTTTTCTATGCAAAAAATCGTAAAAATCGATTCATCTTGGGCCTAAAATGTTCAAGGTCATTTTTAAGTTCGAAAACGCTGTAGCTCCTTCATTTTTTCGAATTTCGAAAATTTTAAAGCATTCCGCAGTTCGAAATTATAATATGAATCGTAAAATAATCAAAATTCCATGAAATTCAATATTTTATTTTTTTGTCATTTTTTTAGCAAAGGGGGAAACCTTGTCAAAATTTTCAATTTTTGATGCGAAAAAAATTTTTGAGTTGAGTATGCCGCAGTGAAGTTAATGGCGAAAAATGGGGTTTACCGCAACTTCCGTGTTGTTTCCTCAAAAAACAAGCTCAAAATCGCATAATTGATATCCAATAAATACAAAAAAAAATCTATGTTAGTTCGAAATTGCTGTAACTTCCTTAGATTTTCGAACTCCGAAATTCTGAAAACACCATTGGATTCGTGACGTAAAGCTCTTTCCGTAATGGTGCTGGTTGAAGCGATACCTCAAATTGCTGTAACTTCCTTAGATTTTCGAACTCCAAAATTCTGAAAACACCATTGGATTCGTGACGTAAAGCTCTTTCTGGTTGAAGCGATACCTCAAAGTTTTCTATGCAAAAAATCGTAAAAATCGATTTATCTTGGGCCTAAAATGTTCAAGGTCATTTTTAAGTTCGAAAACGCTGTAACTCCTTCATTTTTTCGAATTTCGAAAATTTTAAAGCATTCCGCAGTTCGAAATTCGAATATGAATCGTAAAATAATCAAAATTCCATGAAATTCAATATTTTATTCTTTTGTCATTTTTTTAGCAAAGGGGGTAACCCTGTCAAAATTTTCAATTTTTGATGCGAAAAAAATTTTTGAGTTGATTATGCAGCATTGAAGTTTATGGCGAAAAATGGGGTTTAGCGCAACTCCTGTGTTGTTTCCTCAAAAAACAAGCTCAAAATCGCATAATTGATATCCAAAAAATACAAAAAAAATCTATGTTAGTTCGAAATTGCTGTAACTTCCTTAGATTTTCGAACTCCGAAATTCTGAAAACACCATTGGATTCGTGACGTAAAGCTCTTTCCGTAATGGTGCTGGTTGAAGCGATACCTCAAAGTTTTCTACGCAAAAAATCGTAAAAATCGATTTATCTTGGGCCTAAAATGTTCAAGGTCATTTTTAAGTTCGAAAACGCTGTAACTCCTTCATTTTTTCGAATTTCGAAAATTTTAAAGCATTCCGCAGTTCGAAATTCGAATATGAATCGTAAAATAATCAAAATTCCATGAAATTCAATATTTTATTTTTTTGTCATTTTTTTAGCAAAGGGGGTAACCTTGTCAAAATTTTCAATTTTTGATGCGAAAAAAATTTTTGAGTTGAGAATGCAGCATTGAAGTTAATGGCGAAAAATGGGGTTTAGCGCAACTCCCGTGTTGTTTCCTCAAAAAACAAGCTCAAAATCGCATAATTGATATCCAATAAATTAAAAAAAAATCTATGTTAGTTCGAAATTGCTGTAACTTCCTTAGATTTTCGAACTCCGAAATTCTGAAAACACCATTGGATTCGTGACGTAAAGCTCTTTCCGTAATGGTGCTGGTTGAAGCGATACCTCAAAGTTTTCTATGCAAAAAATCGTAAAAATCGATTTATCTTGGGCCTAAAATGTTCAAGGTCATTTTTAAGTTCGAAAACGCTGTAACTCCTTCATTTTTTCGAATTTCGAAAATTTTAAAGCATTCCGCAGTTCGAAATTCGAATATGAATCGTAAAATAATCAAAATTCCATGAAATTCAATATTTTATTTTTTTGTCATTTTTTTAGCAAAGGGGGTAACCTTGTCAAAATTTTCAATTTTTGATGCGAAAAAAATTTTTGAGTTGAGTATGCAGCATTGAAGTTTATGGCGAAAAATGGGGTTTAGCGCAACTCCCGTGTTGTTTCCTCAAAAAACAAGCTTAAAATCGCATAATTGATTGATCGAATATGAATCGTAAAATAATCAAAATTCCATGAAATTCAATATTTTATTTTTTTGTCATTTTTTTAGCAAAGGGGGTAACCTTGTCAAAATTTTCAATTTTTGATGCGAAAAAAATTTTTGAGTTGAGTATGCAGCATTGAAGTTTATGGCGAAAAATGGGGTTTAGCGCAACTCCCGTGTTGTTTCCTCAAAAAACAAGCTTAAAATCGCATAATTGATATCCAATAAATACAAAAAAAATCTATGTTAGTTCGAAATTGCTGTAACTTCCTTAGATTTTCGAACTCCGAAATTCTGAAAACACCATTGGATTCGTGACGTAAAGCTCTTTCCGTAATGGTGCTGGTCGAAGCGATACCTCAAAGTTTTCTATGCAAAAAATCGTAAAAATCGATTTATCTTGGGCCTAAAATGTTCAAGATCATTTTTAAGTTCGAAAACGCTGTAACTCCTTCATTTTTTCGAATTTCGAAAATTTTAAAGCATTCCGCAGTTCGAAATTCGAACATGAATCGTAAAATAATCAAAATTCCATGAAATTCAATATTTTATTTTTTTGTAATTTTTTTAGCAAAGGGGGTAACCTTGTCAAAATTTTCAATTTTTGATGCGAAAAAAATTTTTGAGTTGAGTATGCAGCATTGAAGTTTATGGCGAAAAATGGGGTTTAGCGCAACTCCCGTGTTGTTTCCTCAAAAAACAAGCTTAAAATCGCATAATTATATCCAATAAATACAAAAAAAATCTATGTTAGTTCGAAATTGCTGTAACTTCCTTAGATTTTCGAACTCCGAAATTCTGAAAACACCATTGGATTTGTGACGTAAAGCTCTTTCCGTAATGGTGCTGGTTGAAGCGATACCTCAAAGTTTTCTATGCAAAAACTCGTAAAAATCGATTTATCTTGGGCCTAAAATGTTCAAGGTCATTTTTAAGTTCGAAAACGCTGTAACTCCTTCATTTTTTCGAATTTCGAAAATTTTAAAGCATTCCGCAGTTCGAAATTCGAACATGAATCGTAAAATAATCAAAATTCCATGAAATTCAATATTTTATTTTTTTGTCAAAATTTTCAATTTTTGATGCGAAAAAAATTTTTGAGTTGAGTATGCAGCATTGAAGTTTATGGCGAAAAATGGGGTTTAGCGCAACTCCCGTGTTGTTTCCTCAAAAAACAAGCTTAAAATCGCATAATTGATATCCAATAAATACAAAAAAAAAATCTATGTTAGTTCGAAATTGCTGTAACTTCCTTAGATTTTCGAACTCCGAAATTCTGAAAACACCATTGGATTCGTGACGTAAAGCTCTTTCCGTAATGGTGCTGGGTGCTGGATACCTCAAAGTTTTCTATGCAAAAAATCGTAAAAATCGATTTATCTTGGGCCTAAAATGTTCAAGGCCATTTTTAAGTTCGAAAACGCTGTAACTCCTTCATTTTTTCGAATTTCGAAAATTTTAAAGCATTCCGCAGTTCGAAATTCGAACATGAATCGTAAAATAATCAAAATTCCATGAAATTCAATATTTTATTTTTTTGTAATTTTTTCAATTTTTGATGCGAAAAAAATTTTTGAGTTGAGTATGCAGCATTGAAGTTTATGGCGAAAATGGGGTTTAGCGCAACTCCCGTGTTGTTTCCTCAAAAAACAAGCTCAAAATCGCATAATTGATATCAAATAAATATAAAAAAAAAATCTATTCTGAAAACACCATTGGATTTGTGACGTAAAGCTCTTTCCGTAATGGTGCTGGTTGAAGCGATACCTCAAAGTTTTCTATGCAAAAACTCGTAAAAATCGATTTATCTTGGGCCTAAAATGTTCAAGGTCATTTTTAAGTTCGAAAACGCTGTAACTCCTTCATTTTTTCGAATTTCGAAAATTTTAAAGCATTCCGCAGTTCGAAATTCGAACATGAATCGTAAAATAATCAAAATTCCATGAAATTCAATATTTTATTTTTTTGTCAAAATTTTCAATTTTTGATGCGAAAAAAATTTTTGAGTTGAGTATGCAGCATTGAAGTTTATGGCGAAAAATGGGGTTTAGCGCAACTCCCGTGTTGTTTCCTCAAAAAACAAGCTTAAAATCGCATAATTGATATCCAATAAATACAAAAAAAAAATCTATGTTAGTTCGAAATTGCTGTAACTTCCTTAGATTTTCGAACTCCGAAATTCTGAAAACACCATTGGATTCGTGACGTAAAGCTCTTTCCGTAATGGTGCTGGGTGCTGGATACCTCAAAGTTTTCTATGCAAAAAATCGTAAAAATCGATTTATCTTGGGCCTAAAATGTTCAAGGCCATTTTTAAGTTCGAAAACGCTGTAACTCCTTCATTTTTTCGAATTTCGAAAATTTTAAAGCATTCCGCAGTTCGAAATTCGAACATGAATCGTAAAATAATCAAAATTCCATGAAATTCAATATTTTATTTTTTTGTAATTTTTTCAATTTTTGATGCGAAAAAAATTTTTGAGTTGAGTATGCAGCATTGAAGTTTATGGCGAAAAATGGGGTTTAGCGCAACTCCCGTGTTGTTTCCTCAAAAAACAAGCTCAAAATCGCATAATTGATATCAAATAAATATAAAAAAAAAATCTATGTTAGTTCGAAATTGCTGTAACTTCCTTAGATTTTCGAACTCCGAAATTCTGAAAACACCATTGGATTCGTGACGTAAAGCTCTTTCCGTAATGGTGCTGGTTGAAGCGATACCTCAAAGTTTTCTATGCAAAAAATCGTAAAAATCGATTTATCTTGGGCCTAAAATGTTCAAGGTCATTTTTAAGTTCGAAAACGCTGTAACTCCTTCATTTTTTCGAATTTCGAAAATTTTAAAGCATTCCGCAGTTCGAAATTCGAACATGAATCGTAAAATAATCAAAATTCCATGAAATTCAATATTTTATTTTTTTGTCATTTTTTTAGCAAAGGGGGTAACCTTGTCAAAATTTTCAATTTTTGATGCGAAAAAAATTTTTGAGTTGAGTATGCAGCATTGAAGTTTATGGCGAAAAATGGGGTTTAGCGCAACTCCCGTGTTGTTTCCTCAAAAAACAAGCTTAAAATCGCATAATTGATATCCAATAAATACAAAAAAAATCTATGTTAGTTCGAAATTGCTGTAACTTCCTTAGATTTACGAACTCCGAAATTCTGAAAACACCATTGGATTCGTGACGTAAAGCTCTTTCCGTAATGGTGCTGGTCGAAGCGATACCTCAAAGTTTTCTATGCAAAAAATCGTAAAAATCGATTTATCTTGGGCCTAAAATGTTCAAGGCCATTTTTAAGTTCGAAAACGCTGTAACTCCTTCATTTTTTCGAATTTCGAAAATTTTAAAGCATTCCGCAGTTCGAAATTCGAACATGAATCGTAAAATAATCAAAATTCCATGAAATTCAATATTTTATTTTTTTGTCATTTTTTTAGCAAAGGGGGTAACCTTGTCAAAATTTTCAATTTTTGATGCGAAAAAAATTTTTGAGTTGAGTATGCAGCATTGAAGTTTATGGCGAAAAATGGGGTTTAGCGCAACTCCCGTGTCGTTTCCTCAAAAAACAAGCTTAAAATCGCATAATTGATATCCAATAAATACAAAAAAAAATCTATGTTAGTTCGAAATTGCTGTAACTTCCTTAGATTTTCGAACTCCGAAATTCTGAAAACACCATTGGATTCGTGACGTAAAGCTCTTTCCGTAATGGTGCTGGTTGAAGCGATACCTCAAAGTTTTCTATGCAAAAAATCGTAAAAATCGATTTATCTTGGGCCTAAAATGTTCAAGGTCATTTTTAAGTTCGAAAACGCTGTATCCCCTTCATTTTTTCGAATTTCGAAAATTTTAAAGCATTCCGCAGTTCGAAATTCGAACATGAATCGTAAAATAATCAAAATTCCATGAAATTCAATATTTTATTTTTTTGTCATTTTTTTTTAGTAAGGGGGTAACCTTGTCAAAATTTTCAATTTTTGATGCGAAAAAAATTTTTAAGTTGAGTATGCAGCATTGAAGTTTATGGCGAAAATGGGGTTTAGCGCAACTCCCGTGTTGTTTCCTCAAAAAACAAGCTCAAAATCGCATAATTGATATCCAACAAATACAAAAAAAATCTATGTTAGTTCGAAATTGCTGTAACTTCCTTAGATTTTCGAACTCCGAAATTCTGAAAACACCATTGGATTCGTGACGTAAAGCTCTTTCCGTAATGGTGCTGGTTGAAGCAATACCTCAAAGTTTTCTATGCAAAAAATCGTAAAAATCGATTTATCTTGGGCCTAAAATGTTCAAGGTAATTTTTAAGTTCGAAAACGTTGTAACCCCTTAATTTTTTCGAATTTCGAAAATTTTAAAGCATTCCGCAGTTCGAAATTCGAACATGAATCGTAAAGTAATCAAAATTCCATGAAATTCAATATTTTATTTTTTTGTCATTTTTTTAGCAAAGGGGGTAACCTTGTCAAAATTTTCAATTTTTGATGCGAAAAAAATTTTTGAGTTGAGTATGCAGCATTGAAGTTTATGGCGAAAAATGGGGTTTAGCGCAACTCCCGTGTTGTTTCCTCAAAAAACAAGCTCAAAATCGCATAATTGATATCAAATAAATACAAAAAAAAATCTATGTTAGTTCGAAATTGCTGTAACTTCCTTAGATTTTCGAACTCCGAAATTCTGAAAACACCATTGGATTCGTGACGTAAAGCTCTTTCCGTAATGGTGCTGGTTGAAGCGATACCTCAAAGTTTTCTATGCAAAAAATCGTAAAAATCGATTTATCTTGGGCCTAAAATGTTCAAGGTCATTTTTAAGTTCGAAAACGCTGTAACTCCTTCATTTTTTCGAATTTCGAAAATTTTAAAGCATTCCGCAGTTCGAAATTCGATCATGAATCGTAAAATAATCAAAATTCCATGAAATTCAATATTTTATTTTTTTGTCATTTTTTTAGCAAAGGGGGTAACCTTGTCAAAATTTTCAATTTTTGATGCGAAAAAAATTTTTGAGTTGAGTATGCAGCATTGAAGTTTATGGCGAAAAATGGGGTTTAGCGCGACTCCCGTGTTGTTTCCTCAAAAAACAAGCTCAAAATCGCATAATTGATATCCAACAAATACAAAAAAAAATCTATGTTAGTTCGAAATTGCTGTAACTTCCTTAGATTTTCGAACTCCGAAATTCTGAAAACACCATTGGATTCGTGACGTAAAGCTCTTTCCGTAATGGTGCTGGTTGAAGCGATACCTCAAAGTTTTCTATGCAAAAAATCGTAAAAATCGATTTATCTTGGGCCTAAAATGTTCAAGGTCATTTTTAAGTTCGAGAACGCTGTAACTCCTTCATTTTTTCGAATTTCGAAAATTCCATTAAATTCAATATTTTATTTTTTTGTAATTTTTTTAGCAAAGAATTTTTTTTCAAAATTTTCAATTTTTGATGCGAAAAAAATTTTTGAGTTGAGTATGCAGCATTGAAGTTAATGGCGAAAAATGGGGTTTAGCGCAACTCCCGTGTAGTTTCCTTAAAAAACAAGCTCAAAATCGCATAATTGATATTCAACAAATACAAAAAAAATCTATGTTAGTTCGAAATTGCTGTACCTTCCTTAGATTTTCGAACTCCGAAATTCTGAAAACACCATTGGATTCGTGACGTAAAGCTCTTTCCGTAATGGTGCTGGTTGAAGCGATACCTCAAAGTTTTCTATGCAAAAAATCGTAAAAATCGATTTATCTTGGGCCTAAAATGTTCAAGGTCATTTTTAAGTTCGAAAACGCTGTAACTCCTTCATTTTTTCGAATTTCGAAAATTTTAAAGCATTCCGCAGTTCGAAATTCGAACATGAATCGTAAAATAATCAAAATTCCATGAAATTCAATATTTTATTTTTTTGTCATTTTTTTAGCAAAGGGGGTAACCTTGTCAAAATTTTCAATTTTTGATGCGAAAAAAATTTTTGAGTTGAGTATGCAGCATTGAAGTTTATGGCGAAAAATGGGGTTTAGCGCAACTCCCGTGTTGTTTCCTCAAAAAACAAGCTCAAAATCGCATAATTGATATCCAACAAATACAAAAAAAATCTATGTTAGTTCGAAATTGCTGTAACTTCCTTAGATTTTCGAACTCCGAAATTCTGAAAACACCATTGGATTCGTGACGTAAAGCTCTTTCCGTAATGGTGCTGGTTGAAGCGATACCTCAAAGTTTTCTATGCAAAAAATCGTAAAAATCGATTTATCTTGGGCCTAAAATGTTCAAGGTCATTTTTAAGTTCGAAAACGCTGTAACTCCTTCATTTTTTCGAATTTCGAAAATTTTAAAGCATTCCGCAGTTCGAAATTCGAACATGAATCGTAAAATAATCAAAATTCCATGAAATTCAATATTTTATTTTTTTGTTGTTTATGTTTATGGCGAAAAATGGGGTTTAGCGCAACTCCCGTGTTGTTTCCTCAAAAAACAAGCTCAAAATCGCATAATTGATATCCAATAAATACAAAAAAAATCTATGTTAGTTCGAAATTGCTGTAACTTCATTAGATTTTCGAACTCCGAAATTCTGAAAACACCATTGGATTCGTGACGTAAAGCTCTTTCCGTAATGGTGCTGGTTGAAGCGATACCTCAAAGTTTTCTATGCAAAAAATCGTAAAAATCGATTTATCTTGGACCTAAAATGTTCAAGGTCATTTTTAAGTTCGAAAACGCTGTAACTCCTTCATTTTTTCGAATTTCGAAAATTTTAAAGCATTCCGCAGTTCGAAATTCGAACATGAATCGTAAAATAATCAAAATTCCATGAAATTCAATATTTTATTTTTTTAGCAAAGGGGGTAACCTTGTCAAAATTTTCAATTTTTGATGCGAAAAAAATTTTTGAGTTGAGTATGCAGCATTGAAGTTTATGGCGAAAAATGGGGTTTAGCGCAACTCCCGTGTTGTTTCCTCAAAAATCAAGCTCAAAATCGCATAATTGATATCCAATAATTTTTTCAATTTTTGATGCGAAAAAAATTTTTGAGTTGAGTATGCAGCATTGAAGTTTATGGGGAAAAATGGGGTTTAGCGCAACTCCCGTGTTGTTTCCTCAAAAAACAAGCTCAAAATCGCATAATTGATATCCAACAAATACAAAAAAAATCTATGTTAGTTCGAAATTGCTGTAACTTCCTTAGATTTTCGAACTCCGAAATTCTGAAACCACCATTGGATTCGTGACGTAAAGCTCTTTCCGTAATGGTGCTGGTTGAAGCGATACCTCAAAGTTTTCTATGCAAAAAATCGTAAAAATCGATTTATCTTGGGCCTAAAATGTTCAAGGTCATTTTTAAGTTCGAAAACGCTGTAACTCCTTCATTTTTTCGAATTTCGAAAATTTTAAAGCATTCCGCAGTTCGAAATTCGAATATGAATCGTAAAATAATCAAAATTCCATGAAATTCAATATTTTATTTTTTTGTCATTTTTTTAGCAAAGGGGGTAACCTTGTCAAAATTTTCAATTTTTGATGCGAAAAAAATTTTTGAGTTGGGTATGCAGCATTGAAGTTTATGACGAAAAATGGGGTTTAGCGCAACTCCCGTGTTGTTTCCTCAAAAAACAAGCTCAAAATCGCATAATTGATATCCAACAAATACAAAAAAAATCTATGTTAGTTCGAAATTGCTGTAACTTCCTTAGATTTTCGAACTCCGAAATTCTGAAAACACCATTGGATTCGTGACGTAAAGCTCTTTCCGTAATGGTGCTGGTTGAAGCGATACCTCAAAGTTTTCTATGCAAAAAATCGTAAAAATCGATTTATCTTGGGCCTAAAATGTTCAAGATCATTTTTAAGTTCGAAAACGCTGTAACCCCTTCATTTTTTCGAATTTCGAAAATTTTAAAGCATTCCGCAGTTCGAAATTCGAACATGAATCGTAAAATAATCAAAATTCCATGAAATTCAATATTTTATTTTTTTGTCATTTTTTTAGCAAAGGGGGTAACCTTGTCAAAATTTTCAATTTTTGATGCGAAAAAAAATTTTGAGTTGAGTATGCAGCATTGAAGTTTATGGCGAAAAATGGGGTTTAGCGCAACTCCCGTGTTGTTTCCTCAAAAAACAAGCTCAAAATCGCATAATTGATATCCAACAAATACAAAAAAAATCTATGTTAGTTCGAAATTGCTGTAACTTCCTTAGATTTTCGAACTCCGAAATTCTGAAAACACCATTGGATTCGTGACGTAAAGCTCTTTCCGTAATGGTGCTGGTCGAAGCGATACCTCAAAGTTTTCTATGCAAAAAATCGTAAAAATCGATTTATCTTGGGCCTAAAATGTTCAAGGTCATTTTTAAGTTCGAAAACGCTGTAACTCCTTCATTTTTTCGAATTTCGAAAATTTTAAAGCATTCCGCAGTTCGAAATTCGAACATGAATCGTAAAATATTCAAAATTCCATGAAATTCAATATTTTATTTTTTTTGTCATTTTTTTAGCAAAGGGGGTAACCTTGTCAAAATTTTCAATTTTTGATGCGAAAAAAATTTTTGAGTTGAGTATGCAGCATTGAAGTTTATGGCGAAAAATGGGGTTTAGCGCAACTCCCGTGTTGTTTCCTCAAAAATCAAGCTCAAAATCGCATAATTGATATCCAATAATTTTTTCAATTTTTGATGCGAAAAAAATTTTTGAGTTGAGTATGCAGCATTGAAGTTTATGGGGAAAAATGGGGTTTAGCGCAACTCCCGTGTTGTTTCCTCAAAAAACAAGCTCAAAATCGCATAATTGATATCCAACAAATACAAAAAAAATCTATGTTAGTTCGAAATTGCTGTAACTTCCTTAGATTTTCGAACTCCGAAATTCTGAAAACACCATTGGATTTGTGACGTAAAGCTCTTTCCGTAATGGTGCTGGTTGAAGCGATACCTCAAAGTTTTCTATGCAAAAAATCGTAAAAATCGATTTATCTTGGGCCTAAAATGTTCAAGGTCATTTTTAAGTTCGAAAACGCTGTAACTCCTTCATTTTTTCGAATTTCGAAAATTTTAAAGCATTCCGCAGTTCGAAATTCGAACATGAATCGTAAAATAATCAAAATTCCATGAAATTCAATATTTTATTTTTTTGTCAAAATTTTCAATTTTTGATGCGAAAAAAATTTTTGAGTTGAGTATGCAGCATTGAAGTTTATGGCGAAAAATGGGGTTTAGCGCAACTCCCGTGTTGTTTCCTCAAAAAACAAGCTTAAAATCGCATAATTGATATCCAATAAATACAAAAAAAATCTATGTTAGTTCGAAATTGCTGTAACTTCCTTAGATTTTCGAACTCCGAAATTCTGAAAACACCATTGGATTTGTGACGTAAAGCTCTTTCCGTAATGGTGCTGGTTGAAGCGATACCTCAAAGTTTTCTATGCAAAAAATCGTAAAAATCGATTTATCTTGGGCCTAAAATGTTCAAGGTCATTTTTAAGTTCGAAAACGCTGTAACTCCTTCATTTTTTCGAATTTCGAAAATTTTAAAGCATTCCGCAGTTCGAAATTCGAACATGAATCGTAAAATAATCAAAATTCCATGAAATTCAATATTTTATTTTTTTGTCATTTTTTTAGCAAAGGGGGTAACCTTGTCAAAATTTTCAATTTTTGATGCGAAAAAAATTTTTGAGTTGAGTATGCAGCATTGAAGTTTATGGCGAAAAATGGGGTTTAGCGCAACTCCCGTGTTGTTTCCTCAAAAAAACAAGCTCAAAATCGCATAATTGATATCCAAAAAATACAAAAAAAATCTATGTTTGTTCGAAATTGCTGTAACTTCCTTAGATTTTCGAACTCCGAAATTCTGAAAACACCATTGGATTCGTGACGTAAAGCTCTTTCCGTAATGGTGCTGGTTGAAGCGATACCTCAAATTGCTGTAACTTCCTTAGATTTTCGAACTCCAAAATTCTGAAAACACCATTGGATTCGTGACGTAAAGCTCTTTCTGGTTGAAGCGATACCTCAAAGTTTTCTATGCAAAAAATCGTAAAAATCGATTTATCTTGGGCCTAAAATGTTCAAGGTCATTTTTAAGTTCGAAAACGCTGTAACTCCTTCATTTTTTCGAATTTCGAAAATTTTAAAGCATTCCGCAGTTCGAAATTCGAATATGAATCGTAAAATAATCAAAATTCCATGAAATTCAATATTTTATTCTTTTGTCATTTTTTTAGCAAAGGGGGTAACCCTGTCAAAATTTTCAATTTTTGATGCGAAAAAAATTTTTGAGTTGATTATGCAGCATTGAAGTTTATGGCGAAAAATGGGGTTTAGCGCAACGCCCGTGTTGTTTCCTCAAAAAACAAGCTTAAAATCGCATAATTGATATCCAATAAATACAAAAAAAATCTATGTTAGTTCGAAATTGCTGTAACTTCCTTAGATTTTCGAACTCCGAAATTCTGAAAACACCATTGGATTCGTGACGTAAAGCTCTTTCCGTAATGGTGCTGGTCGAAGCGATACCTCAAAGTTTTCTATGCAAAAAATCGTAAAAATCGATTTATCTTGGGCCTAAAATGTTCAAGATCATTTTTAAGTTCGAAAACGCTGTAACTCCTTCATTTTTTCGAATTTCGAAAATTTTAAAGCATTCCGCAGTTCGAAATTCGAACATGAATCGTAAAATAATCAAAATTCCATGAAATTCAATATTTTATTTTTTTGTCATTTTTTTAGCAAAGGGGGTAACCTTGTCAAAATTTTCAATTTTTGATGCGAAAAAAATTTTTGAGTTGAGTATGCAGCATTGAAGTTTATGGCGAAAAATGGGGTTTAGCGCAACTCCCGTGTTGTTTCCTCAAAAAACAAGCTTAAAATCGCATAATTATATCCAATAAATACAAAAAAAATCTATGTTAGTTCGAAATTGCTGTAACTTCCTTAGATTTTCGAACTCCGAAATTCTGAAAACACCATTGGATTTGTGACGTAAAGCTCTTTCCGTAATGGTGCTGGTTGAAGCGATACCTCAAAGTTTTCTATGCAAAAAATCGTAAAAATCGATTTATCTTGGGCCTAAAATGTTCAAGGTCATTTTTAAGTTCGAAAACGCTGTAACTCCTTCATTTTTTCGAATTTCGAAAATTTTAAAGCATTCCGCAGTTCGAAATTCGAACATGAATCGTAAAATAATCAAAATTCCATGAAATTCAATATTTTATTTTTTTGTCATTTTTTTAGCAAAGGGGGTAACCTTGTCAAAATTTTCAATTTTTGATGCGAAAAAAATTTTTGAGTTGAGTATGCAGCATTGAAGTTTATGGCGAAAAATGGGGTTTAGCGCAACTCCCGTGTTGTTTCCTCAAAAAACAAGCTCAAAATCGCATAATTGATATCCAATAAATACAAATAAAATCTATGTTAGTTCGAAATTGCTGTAACTTCCTTAGATTTTCGAACTCCGAAATTCTGAAAACACCATTGGATTCGTGACGTAAAGCTCTTTCCGTAAAGGTGCTGGTTGAAGCGATACCTCAAAGTTTTCTATGCAAAAAATCGTAAAAATCGATTTATCTTGGGCCTAAAATGTTCAAGATCATTTTTAAGTTCGAAAACGCTGTAACCCCTTCATTTTTTCGAATTTCGAAAATTTTAAAGCATTCCGCAGTTCGAAATTCGAACATGAATCGTAAAATAATCAAAATTCCATGAAATTCAATATTTTATTTTTTTGTCATTTTTTTAGCAAAGGGGGTAACCTTGTCAAAATTTTCAATTTTTGATGCGAAAAAAATTTTTGAGTTGAGTATGCAGCATTGAAGTTTATGGCGAAAAATGGGGTTTAGCGCAACTCCCGTGTTGTTTCCTCAAAAAACAAGCTTAAAATCGCATAATTGATATCCAATAAATACAAAAAAAAATCTATGTTAGTTCGAAATTGCTGTAACTTCCTTAGATTTTCGAACTCCGAAATTCTGAAAACACCATTGGATTCGTGACGTAAAGCTCTTTCCGTAATGGTGCTGGTCGAAGCGATACCTCAAAGTTTTCTATGCAAAAAATCGTAAAAATCGATTTATCTTGGGCCTAAAATGTTCAAGATCATTTTTAAGTTCGAAAACGCTGTAACTCCTTCATTTTTTCGAATTTCGAAAATTTTAAAGCATTCCGCAGTTCGAAATTCGAACATGAATCGTAAAATAATCAAAATTCCATGAAATTCAATATTTTATTTTTTTGTAATTTTTTTAGCAAAGGGGGTAACCTTGTCAAAATTTTCAATTTTTGATGCGAAAAAAATTTTTGAGTTGAGTATGCAGCATTGAAGTTTATGGCGAAAAATGGGGTTTAGCGCAACTCCCGTGTTGTTTCCTCAAAAAACAAGCTCAAAATCGCATAATTGATATCCAATAAATACAAATAAAATCTATGTTAGTTCGAAATTGCTGTAACTTCCTTAGATTTTCGAACTCCGAAATTCTGAAAACACCATTGGATTCGTGACGTAAAGCTCTTTCCGTAAAGGTGCTGGTTGAAGCGATACCTCAAAGTTTTCTATGCAAAAAATCGTAAAAATCGATTTATCTTGGGCCTAAAATGTTCAAGATCATTTTTAAGTTCGAAAACGCTGTAACCCCTTCATTTTTTCGAATTTCGAAAATTTTAAAGCATTCCGCAGTTCGAAATTCGAACATGAATCGTAAAATAATCAAAATTCCATGAAATTCAATATTTTATTTTTTTGTCATTTTTTTAGCAAAGGGGGTAACCTTGTCAAAATTTTCAATTTTTGATGCGAAAAAAATTTTTGAGTTGAGTATGCAGCATTGAAGTTTATGGCGAAAAATTGGGTTTAGCGCAACTCCCGTGTTGTTTCCTCAAAAAACAAGCTTAAAATCGCATAATTGATATCCAATAAATACAAAAAAAATCTATGTTAGTTCGAAATTGCTGTAACTTCCTTAGATTTTCGAACTCCGAAATTCTGAAAACACCATTGGATTCGTGACGTAAAGCTCTTTCCGTAATGGTGCTGGTCGAAGCGATACCTCAAAGTTTTCTATGCAAAAAATCGTAAAAATCGATTTATCTTGGGCCTAAAATGTTCAAGATCATTTTTAAGTTCGAAAACGCTGTAACTCCTTCATTTTTTCGAATTTCGAAAATTTTAAAGCATTCCGCAGTTCGAAATTCGAACATGAATCGTAAAATAATCAAAATTCCATGAAATTCAATATTTTATTTTTTTGTCATTTTTTTAGCAAAGGGGGTAACCTTGTCAAAATTTTAAATTTTTGATGCGAAAAAAATTTTTGAGTTGAGTATGCAGCATTGAAGTTTATGGCGAAAAATGGGGTTTAGCGCAACTCCCGTGTTGTTTCCTCAAAAAACAAGCTCAAAATCGCATAATTGATATCCAATAAATACAAATAAAATCTATGTTAGTTCGAAATTGCTGTAACTTCCTTAGATTTTCGAACTCCGAAATTCTGAAAACACCATTGGATTCGTGACGTAAAGCTCTTTCCGTAAAGGTGCTGGTTGAAGCGATACCTCAAAGTTTTCTATGCAAAAAATCGTAAAAATCGATTTATCTTGGGCCTAAAATGTTCAAGATCATTTTTAAGTTCGAAAACGCTGTAACCCCTTCATTTTTTCGAATTTCGAAAATTTTAAAGCATTCCGCAGTTCGAAATTCGAACATGAATCGTAAAATAATCAAAATTCCATGAAATTCAATATTTTATTTTTTTGTCATTTTTTTAGCAAAGGGGGTAACCTTGTCAAAATTTTCAATTTTTGATGCGAAAAAAATTTTTGAGTTGAGTATGCAGCATTGAAGTTTATGGCGAAAAATGGGGTTTAGCGCAACTCCCGTGTTGTTTCCTCAAAAAACAAGCTTAAAATCGCATAATTGATATCCAATAAATACAAAAAAAATCTATGTTAGTTCGAAATTGCTGTAACTTCCTTAGATTTTCGAACTCCGAAATTCTGAAAACACCATTGGATTCGTGACGTAAAGCTCTTTCCGTAATGGTGCTGGTCGAAGCGATACCTCAAAGTTTTCTATGCAAAAAATCGTAAAAATCGATTTATCTTGGGCCTAAAATGTTCAAGATCATTTTTAAGTTCGAAAACGCTGTAACTCCTTCATTTTTTCGAATTTCGAAAATTTTAAAGCATTCCGCAGTTCGAAATTCGAACATGAATCGTAAAATAATCAAAATTCCATGAAATTCAATATTTTATTTTTTTGTAATTTTTTTAGCAAAGGGGGTAACCTTGTCAAAATTTTCAATTTTTGATGCGAAAAAAATTTTTGAGTTGAGTATGCAGCATTGAAGTTTATGGCGAAAAAAGGGGTTTAGCGCAACTCCCGTGTTGTTTCCTCAAAAAACAAGCTTAAAATCGCATAATTGATATCCAATAAATACAAAAAAAATCTATGTTAGTTCGAAATTGCTGTAACTTCCTTAGATTTTCGAACTCCGAAATTCTGAAAACACCATTGGATTTGTGACGTAAAGCTCTTTCCGTAATGGTGCTGGTTGAAGCGATACCTCAAAGTTTTCTATGCAAAAAATCGTAAAAATCGATTTATCTTGGGCCTAAAATGTTCAAGGTCATTTTTAAGTTCGAAAACGCTGTAACTCCTTCATTTTTTCGAATTTCGAAAATTTTAAAGCATTCCGCAGTTCGAAATTCGAACATGAATCGTAAAATAATCAAAATTCCATGAAATTCAATATTTTATTTTTTTGTCATTTTTTTAGCAAAGGGGGTAACCTTGTCAAAATTTTCAATTTTTGATGCGAAAAAAATTTTTGAGTTGAGTATGCAGCATTGAAGTTTATGGCGAAAAATGGGGTTTAGCGCAACTCCCGTGTTGTTTCCTCAAAAAACAAGCTCAAAATCGCATAATTGATATCCAACAAATACAAAAAAAATCTATGTTAGTTCGAAATTGCTGTAACTTCCTTAGATTTTCGAACTCCGAAATTCTGAAAACACCATTGGATTCGTGACGTAAAGCTCTTTCCGTAATGGTGCTGGTTGAAGCGATACCTCAAACTTTTCTATGCAAAAAATCGTAAAAATCGATTTATCTTGGGCCTAAAATGTTCAAGATCATTTTTAAGTTCGAAAACGCTGTAACTCCTTCATTTTTTCGAATTTCGAAAATTTTAAAGCATTCCGCAGTTCGAAATTCGAACATGAATCGTAAAATAATCAAAATTCCATGAAATTCAATATTTTATTTTTTTGTAATTTTTTCAATTTTTGATGCGAAAAAAATTTTTGAGTTGAGTATGCAGCATTGAAGTTTATGGCGAAAAATGGGGTTTAGCGCAACTCCCGTGTTGTTTCCTCAAAAAACAAGCTCAAAATCGCATAATTGATATCAAATAAATATAAAAAAAAAATCTATGTTAGTTCGAAATTGCTGTAACTTCCTTAGATTTTCGAACTCCGAAATTCTGAAAACACCATTGGATTCGTGACGTAAAGCTCTTTCCGTAATGGTGCTGGTTGAAGCGATACCTCAAAGTTTTCTATGCAAAAAATCGTAAAAATCGATTTATCTTGGGCCTAAAATGTTCAAGGTCATTTTTAAGTTCGAAAACGCTGTAACTCCTTCATTTTTTCGAATTTCGAAAATTTTAAAGCATTCCGCAGTTCGAAATTCGAACATGAATCGTAAAATAATCAAAATTCCATGAAATTCAATATTTTATTTTTTTGTCATTTTTTTAGCAAAGGGGGTAACCTTGTCAAAATTTTCAATTTTTGATGCGAAAAAAATTTTTGAGTTGAGTATGCAGCATTGAAGTTTATGGCGAAAAATGGGGTTTAGCGCAACTCCCGTGTTGTTTCCTCAAAAAACAAGCTTAAAATCGCATAATTGATATCCAATAAATACAAAAAAAAATCTATGTTAGTTCGAAATTGCTGTAACTTCCTTAGATTTTCGAACTCCGAAATTCTGAAAACACCAAATTTTGACAAGGTTACCCTTGTCAAAATTTTCAATTTTTGATGCGAAAAAAATTTTTGAGTTGAGTATGCAGCATTGAAGTTTATGGCGAAAAATGGGGTTTAGCGCAACTCCCGTGTCGTTTCCTCAAAAAACAAGCTTAAAATCGCATAATTGATATCCAATAAATACAAAAAAAAAATCTATGTTAGTTCGAAATTGCTGTAACTTCCTTAGATTTTCGAACTCCGAAATTCTGAAAACACCATTGGATTCGTGACGTAAAGCTCTTTCCGTAATGGTGCTGGTTGAAGCGATACCTCAAAGTTTTCTATGCAAAAAATCGTAAAAATCGATTTATCTTGGGCCTAAAATGTTCAAGGTCATTTTTAAGTTCGAAAACGCTGTATCCCCTTCATTTTTTCGAATTTCGAAAATTTTAAAGCATTCCGCAGTTCGAAATTCGAACATGAATCGTAAAATAATCAAAATTCCATGAAATTCAATATTTTATTTTTTTGTCATTTTTTTTTAGTAAGGGGGTAACCTTGTCAAAATTTTCAATTTTTGATGCGAAAAAAATTTTTGAGTTGAGTATGCAGCATTGAAGTTTATGGCGAAAATGGGGTTTAGCGCAACTCCCGTGTTGTTTCCTCAAAAAACAAGCTCAAAATCGCATAATTGATATCCAACAAATACAAAAAAAATCTATGTTAGTTCGAAATTGCTGTAACTTCCTTAGATTTTCGAACTCCGAAATTCTGAAAACACCATTGGATTCGTGACGTAAAGCTCTTTTCGTAATGGTGCTGGTTGAAGCAATACCTCAAAGTTTTCTATGCAAAAAATCGTAAAAATCGATTTATCTTGGGCCTAAAATGTTCAAGGTAATTTTTAAGTTCGAAAACGTTGTAACCCCTTAATTTTTTCGAATTTCGAAAATTTTAAAGCATTCCGCAGTTCGAAATTCGAACATGAATCGTAAAATAATCAAAATTCCATGAAATTCAATATTTTATTTTTTTGTCATTTTTTTAGCAAAGGGGGTAACCTTGTCAAAATTTTCAATTTTTGATGCGAAAAAAATTTTTGAGTTGAGTATGCAGCATTGAAGTTTATGGCGAAAAATGGGGTTTAGCGCAACTCCCGTGTTGTTTCCTCAAAAAACAAGCTCAAAATCGCATAATTGATATCAAATAAATACAAAAAAAAATCTATGTTAGTTCGAAATTGCTGTAACTTCCTTAGATTTTCGAACTCCGAAATTCTGAAAACACCATTGGATTCGTGACGTAAAGCTCTTTCCGTAATGGTGCTGGTTGAAGCGATACCTCAAAGTTTTCTATGCAAAAAATCGTAAAAATCGATTTATCTTGGGCCTAAAATGTTCAAGGTCATTTTTAAGTTCGAAAACGCTGTAACTCCTTCATTTTTTCGAATTTCGAAAATTTTAAAGCATTCCGCAGTTCGAAATTCGATCATGAATCGTAAAATAATCAAAATTCCATGAAATTCAATATTTTATTTTTTTGTCATTTTTTTAGCAAAGGGGGTAACCTTGTCAAAATTTTCAATTTTTGATGCGAAAAAAATTTTTGAGTTGAGTATGCAGCATTGAAGTTTATGGCGAAAAATGGGGTTTAGCGCGACTCCCGTGTTGTTTCCTCAAAAAACAAGCTCAAAATCGCATAATTGATATCCAACAAATACAAAAAAAAATCTATGTTAGTTCGAAATTGCTGTAACTTCCTTAGATTTTCGAACTCCGAAATTCTGAAAACACCATTGGATTCGTGACGTAAAGCTCTTTCCGTAATGGTGCTGGTTGAAGCGATACCTCAAAGTTTTCTATGCAAAAAATCGTAAAAATCGATTTATCTTGGGCCTAAAATGTTCAAGGTCATTTTTAAGTTCGAAAACGCTGTAACTCCTTCATTTTTTCGAATTTCGAAAATTCCATTAAATTCAATATTTTATTTTTTTGTCATTTTTTTAGCAAAGAATTTTTTTTCAAAATTTTCAATTTTTGATGCGAAAAAAATTTTTGAGTTGAGTATGCAGCATTGAAGTTAATGGCGAAAAATGGGGTTTAGCGCAACTCCCGTGTAGTTTCCTTAAAAAACAAGCTCAAAATCGCATAATTGATATCCAACAAATACAAAAAAAATCTATGTTAGTTCGAAATTGCTGTAACTTCCTTAGATTTTCGAACTCCGAAATTCTGAAAACACCATTGGATTCGTGACGTAAAGCTCTTTCCGTAATGGTGCTGGTTGAAGCGATACCTCAAAGTTTTCTATGCAAAAAATCGTAAAAATCGATTTATCTTGGGCCTAAAATGTTCAAGGTCATTTTTAAGTTCGAAAACGCTGTAACTCCTTCATTTTTTCGAATTTCGAAAATTTTAAAGCATTCCGCAGTTCGAAATTCGAACATGAATCGTAAAATAATCAAAATTCCATGAAATTCAATATTTTATTTTTTTGTCATTTTTTTAGCAAAGGGGGTAACCTTGTCAAAATTTTCAATTTTTGATGCGAAAAAAATTTTTGAGTTGAGTATGCAGCATTGAAGTTTATGGCGAAAAATGGGGTTTAGCGCAACTCCCGTGTTGTTTCCTCAAAAAACAAGCTCAAAATCGCATAATTGATATCCAACAAATACAAAAAAAATCTATGTTAGTTCGAAATTGCTGTAACTTCCTTAGATTTTCGAACTCCGAAATTCTGAAAACACCATTGGATTCGTGACGTAAAGCTCTTTCCGTAATGGTGCTGGTTGAAGCGATACCTCAAAGTTTTCTATGCAAAAAATCGTAAAAATCGATTTATCTTGGGCCTAAAATGTTCAAGGTCATTTTTAAGTTCGAAAACGCTGTAACTCCTTCATTTTTTCGAATTTCGAAAATTTTAAAGCATTCCGCAGTTCGAAATTCGAACATGAATCGTAAAATAATCAAAATTCCATGAAATTCAATATTTTATTTTTTTGTCATTTTTTTAGCAAAGGGGGTAACCTTGTCAAAATTTTCAATTTTTGATGCGAAAAAAATTTTTGAGTTGAGTATGCAGCATTGAAGTTAATGGCGAAAAATGGGGTTTAGCGCAACTCCCGTGTTGTTTCCTCAAAAAACAAGCTCAAAATCGCATAATTGATATCCAATAAATACAAAAAAAATCTATGTTAGTTCGAAATTGCTGTAACTTCATTAGATTTTCGAACTCCGAAATTCTGAAAACACCATTGGATTCGTGACGTAAAGCTCTTTCCGTAATGGTGCTGGTTGAAGCGATACCTCAAAGTTTTCTATGCAAAAAATCGTAAAAATCGATTTATCTTGGGCCTAAAATGTTCAAGGTCATTTTTAAGTTCGAAAACGCTGTAACTCCTTCATTTTTTCGAATTTCGAAAATTTTAAAGCATTCCGCAGTTCGAAATTCGAACATGAATCGTAAAATAATCAAAATTCCATGAAATTCAATATTTTATTTTTTTGTCATTTTTTTAGCAAAGGGGGTAACCTTGTCAAAATTTTCAATTTTTGATGCGAAAAAAATTTTTGAGTTGAGTATGCAGCATTGAAGTTTATGGCGAAAAATGGGGTTTAGCGCAACTCCCGTGTTGTTTCCTCAAAAAACAAGCTCAAAATCGCATAATTGATATCCAACAAATACAAAAAAAATCTATGTTAGTTCGAAATTGCTGTAACTTCCTTAGATTTTCGAACTCCGAAATTCTGAAAACACCATTGGATTCGTGACGTAAAGCTCTTTCCGTAATGGTGCTGGTTGAAGCGATACCTCAAAGTTTTCTATGCAAAAAATCGTAAAAATCGATTTATCTTGGGCCTAAAATGTTCAAGGTCATTTTTAAGTTCGAAAACGCTGTAACTCCTTCATTTTTTCGAATTTCGAAAATTTTAAAGCATTCCGCAGTTCGAAATTCGAACATGAATCGTAAAATATTCAAAATTCCATGAAATTCAATATTTTATTTTTTTTGTCATTTTTTTAGCAAAGGGGGTAACCTTGTCAAAATTTTCAATTTTTGATGCGAAAAAAATTTTTGAGTTGAGTATGCAGCATTGAAGTTTATGGCGAAAAATGGGGTTTAGCGCAACTCCCGTGTTGTTTCCTCAAAAATCAAGCTCAAAATCGCATAATTGATATCCAATAATTTTTTCAATTTTTGATGCGAAAAAAATTTTTGAGTTGAGTATGCAGCATTGAAGTTTATGGGGAAAAATGGGGTTTAGCGCAACTCCCGTGTTGTTTCCTCAAAAAACAAGCTCAAAATCGCATAATTGATATCCAACAAATACAAAAAAAATCTATGTTAGTTCGAAATTGCTGTAACTTCCTTAGATTTTCGAACTCCGAAATTCTGAAACCACCATTGGATTCGTGACGTAAAGCTCTTTCCGTAATGGTGCTGGTTGAAGCGATACCTCAAAGTTTTCTATGCAAAAAATCGTAAAAATCGATTTATCTTGGGCCTAAAATGTTCAAGGTCATTTTTAAGTTCGAAAACGCTGTAACTCCTTCATTTTTTCGAATTTCGAAAATTTTAAAGCATTCCGCAGTTCGAAATTCGAATATGAATCGTAAAATAATCAAAATTCCATGAAATTCAATATTTTATTTTTTTGTCATTTTTTTAGCAAAGGGGGTAACCTTGTCAAAATTTTCAATTTTTGATGCGAAAAAAATTTTTGAGTTGAGTATGCAGCATTGAAGTTTATGACGAAAAATGGGGTTTAGCGCAACTCCCGTGTTGTTTCCTCAAAAAACAAGCTCAAAATCGCATAATTGATATCCAACAAATACAAAAAAAATCTATGTTAGTTCGAAATTGCTGTAACTTCCTTAGATTTTCGAACTCCGAAATTCTGAAAACACCATTGGATTCGTGACGTAAAGCTCTTTCCGTAATGGTGCTGGTTGAAGCGATACCTCAAAGTTTTCTATGCAAAAAATCGTAAAAATCGATTTATCTTGGGCCTAAAATGTTCAAGATCATTTTTAAGTTCGAAAACGCTGTAACCCCTTCATTTTTTCGAATTTCGAAAATTTTAAAGCATTCCGCAGTTCGAAATTCGAACATGAATCGTAAAATAATCAAAATTCCATGAAATTCAATATTTTATTTTTTTGTCATTTTTTTAGCAAAGGGGGTAACCTTGTCAAAATTTTCAATTTTTGATGCGAAAAAAAATTTTGAGTTGAGTATGCAGCATTGAAGTTTATGGCGAAAAATGGGGTTTAGCGCAACTCCCGTGTTGTTTCCTCAAAAAACAAGCTCAAAATCGCATAATTGATATCCAACAAATACAAAAAAAATCTATGTTAGTTCGAAATTGCTGTAACTTCCTTAGATTTTCGAACTCCGAAATTCTGAAAACACCATTGGATTCGTGACGTAAAGCTCTTTCCGTAATGGTGCTGGTCGAAGCGATACCTCAAAGTTTTCTATGCAAAAAATCGTAAAAATCGATTTATCTTGGGCCTAAAATGTTCAAGGTCATTTTTAAGTTCGAAAACGCTGTAACTCCTTCATTTTTTCGAATTTCGAAAATTTTAAAGCATTCCGCAGTTCGAAATTCGAACATGAATCGTAAAATATTCAAAATTCCATGAAATTCAATATTTTATTTTTTTGTCATTTTTTTAGCAAAGGGGGTAACCTTGTCAAAATTTTCAATTTTTGATGCGAAAAAAATTTTTGAGTTGAGTATGCAGCATTGAAGTTTATGGCGAAAAATGGGGTTTAGCGCAACTCCCGTGTTGTTTCCTCAAAAAACAAGCTTAAAATCGCATAATTGATATCCAATAAATACAAAAAAAATCTATGTTAGTTCGAAATTGCTGTAACTTCCTTAGATTTTCGAACTCCGAAATTCTGAAAACACCATTGGATTCGTGACGTAAAGCTCTTTCCGTAATGGTGCTGGTCGAAGCGATACCTCAAAGTTTTCTATGCAAAAAATCGTAAAAATCGATTTATCTTGGGCCTAAAATGTTCAAGGTCATTTTTAAGTTCGAAAACGCTGTAACTCCTTCATTTTTTTCGAATTTCGAAAATTTTAAAGCATTCCGCAGTTCGAAATTCGAACATGAATCGTAAAATAATCAAAATTCCATGAAATTCAATATTTTATTTTTTTGTCATTTTTTTAGCAAAGGGGGTAACCTTGTCAAACTTTTCAATTTTTGATGCGAAAAAAATTTTTGAGTTGAGTATGCAGCATTGAAGTTTATGGCGAAAAATGGGGTTTAGCGCAACTCCCGTGTTGTTTCCTCAAAAAACAAGCTTAAAATCGCATAATTGATATCCAATAAATACAAAAAAAATCTATGTTAGTTCGAAATTGCTGTAACTTCCTTAGATTTTCGAACTCCGAAATTCTGAAAACACCATTGGATTCGTGACGTAAAGCTCTTTCCGTAATGGTGCTGGTCGAAGCGATACCTCAAAGTTTTCTATGCAAAAAATCGTAAAAATCGATTTATCTTGGGCCTAAAATGTTCAAGGTCATTTTTAAGTTCGAAAACGCTGTAACTCCTTCATTTTTTCGAATTTCGAAAATTTTAAAGCATTCCGCAGTTCGAAATTCGAACATGAATCGTAAAATAATCAAAATTCCATGAAATTCAATATTTTATTTTTTTGTAATTTTTTTAGCAAAGGGGGTAACCTTGTCAAAATTTTCAATTTTTGATGCGAAAAAAATTTTTGAGTTGAGTATGCAGCATTGAAGTTTATGGCGAAAAATGGGGTTTAGCGCAACTCCCGTGTCGTTTCCTCAAAAAACAAGCTTAAAATCGCATAATTGATATCCAATAAATACAAAAAAAATCTATGTTAGTTCGAAATTGCTGTAACTTCCTTAGATTTTCGAACTCCGAAATTCTGAAAACACCATTGGATTTGTGACGTAAAGCTCTTTCCGTAATGGTGCTGGTTGAAGCGATACCTCAAAGTTTTCTATGCAAAAAATCGTAAAAATCGATTTATCTTGGGCCTAAAATGTTCAAGGTCATTTTTAAGTTCGAAAACGCTGTAACTCCTTCATTTTTTCGAATTTCGAAAATTTTAAAGCATTCCGCAGTTCGAAATTCGAACATGAATCGTAAAATAATCAAAATTCCATGAAATTCAATATTTTATTTTTTTGTCATTTTTTTAGCAAAGGGGGTAACCTTGTCAAAATTTTCAATTTTTGATGCGAAAAAAATTTTTGAGTTGAGTATGCAGCATTGAAGTTTATGGCGAAAAATGGGGTTTAGCGCAACTCCCGTGTTGTTTCCTCAAAAAACAAGCTCAAAATCGCATAATTGATATCCAACAAATACAAAAAAAATCTATGTTAGTTCGAAATTGCTGTAACTTCCTTAGATTTTCGAACTCCGAAATTCTGAAAACACCATTGGATTCGTGACGTAAAGCTCTTTCCGTAATGGTGCTGGTTGAAGCGATACCTCAAAGTTTTCTATGCAAAAAATCGTAAAAATCGATTTATCTTGGGCCTAAAATGTTCAAGGTCATTTTTAAGTTCGAAAACGCTGTAACTCCTTCATTTTTCGAATTTCGAAAATTTTAAAGCATTCCGCAGTTCGAAATTCGAACATGAATCGTAAAATAATCAAAATTCCATGAAATTCAATATTTTATTTTTTTGTCATTTTTTTAGCAAAGGGGGTAACCTTGTCAAAATTTTCAATTTTTGATGCGAAAAAAATTTTTGAGTTGAGTATGCAGCATTGAAGTTTATGGCGAAAAATGGGGTTTAGCGCAACTCCCGTGTTGTTTCCTCAAAAAACAAGCTTAAAATCGCATAATTGATATCCAATAAATACAAAAAAAATCTATGTTAGTTCGAAATTGCTGTAACTTCCTTAGATTTTCGAACTCCGAAATTCTGAAAACACCATTGGATTCGTGACGTAAAGCTCTTTCCGTAATGGTGCTGGTCGAAGCGATACCTCAAAGTTTTCTATGCAAAAAATCGTAAAAATCGATTTATCTTGGGCCTAAAATGTTCAAGGTCATTTTTAAGTTCGAAAACGCTGTAACTCCTTCATTTTTTCGAATTTCGAAAATTTTAAAGCATTCCGCAGTTCGAAATTCGAACATGAATCGTAAAATAATCAAAATTCCATGAAATTCAATATTTTATTTTTTTGTCATTTTTTTAGCAAAGGGGGTAACCTTGTCAAAATTTTCAATTTTTGATGCGAAAAAAATTTTTGAGTTGAGTATGCAGCATTGAAGTTAATGGCGAAAAATGGGGTTTAGCGCAACTCCCGTGTTGTTTCCTCAAAAAACAAGCTCAAAATCGCATAATTGATATCCAATAAATACAAAAAAAAAAAAATCTATGTTAGTTCGAAATTGCTGTAACTTCCTTAGATTTTCGAACTCCGAAATTCTGAAAACACCATTGGATTCGTGACGTAAAGCTCTTTCCGTAATGGTGCTGGTCGAAGCGATACCTCAAAGTTTTCTATGCAAAAAATCGTAAAAATCGATTTATCTTGGGCCTAAAATGTTCAAGGTCATTTTTAAGTTCGAAAACGCTGTAACTCCTTCATTTTTTCGAATTTCGAAAATTTTAAAGCATTCCGCAGTTCGAAATTCGAACATGAATCGTAAAATAATCAAAATTCCATGAAATTCAATATTTTATTTTTTTGTCATTTTTTTAGCAATTGTCATTTTTTAGCAAATTTGTCAAAATTTTCAATTTTTGATGCGAAAAAAATTTTTGAGTTGAGTATGCAGCATTGAAGTTTATGGCGAAAAATGGGGTTTAGCGCAACTCCCGTGTTGTTTCCAAAAAAAACAAGCTCAAAATCGCATAATTGATATCCAACAAATACAAAAAAAATCTATGTTAGTTCGAAATTGCTGTAACTTCCTTAGATTTTCGAACTCCGAAATTCTGAAAACACCATTGGATTCGTGACGTAAAGCTCTTTCCGTAATGGTGCTGGTTGAAGCAATACCTCAAAGTTTTCTATGCAAAAAATCGTAAAAATCGATTTATCTTGGGCCTAAAATGTTCAAGGTCATTTTTAAGTTCGAAAACGCTGTATCCGCTTCATTTTTTCGAATTTCGAAAATTTTAAAGCATTCCGCAGTTCGAAATTCGAACATGAATCGTAAAATAATCAAAATTCCATGAAATTCAATATTTTATTTTTTTGTCATTTTTTTAGCAAAGGGGGTAACCTTGTCAAAATTTTCAATTTTTGATGCGAAAAAAATTTTTGAGTTGAGTATGCAGCATTGAAGTTTATGGCGAAAAATGGGGTTTAGCGCAACTCCCGTGTTGTTTCCTCAAAAAACAAGCTCAAAATCGCATAATTGATATCCAATAAATACAAAAAAAAAAAATCTATGTTAGTTCGAAATTGCTGTAACTTCCTTAGATTTTCGAACTCCGAAATTCTGAAAACACCATTGGATTCGTGACGTAAAGCTCTTTCCGTAATGGTGCTGGTCGAAGCGATACCTCAAAGTTTTCTATGCAAAAAATCGTAAAAATCGATTTATCTTGGGCCTAAAATGTTCAAGGTCATTTTTAAGTTCGAAAACGCTGTAACTCCTTCATTTTTTCGAATTTCGAAAATTTTAAAGCATTCCGCAGTTCGAAATTCGAACATGAATCGTAAAATAATCAAAATTCCATGAAATTCAATATTTTATTTTTTTGTCATTTTTTTAGCAAAGGGGGTAACCTTGTCAAAATTTTCAATTTTTGATGCGAAAAAAATTTTTGAGTTGAGTATGCAGCATTGAAGTTAATGGCGAAAAATGGGGTTTAGCGCAACTCCCGTGTTGTTTCCTCAAAAAACAAGCTCAAAATCGCATAATTGATATCAAATAAATACAAAAAAAAATCTATGTTAGTTCGAAATTGCTGTAACTTTCTTAGATTTTCGAACTCCGAAATTCTGAAAACACCATTGGATTTGTGACGTAAAGCTCTTTCCGTAATGGTGCTGGTTGAAGCGATACCTCAAAGTTTTCTATGCAAAAAATCGTAAAAATCGATTTATCTTGGGCCTAAAATGTTCAAGGTCATTTTTAAGTTCGTAAACGCTGTAACTCCTTCATTTTTTCGAATTTCGAAAATTTTAAAGCATTCCGCAGTTCGAAATTCGAACATGAATCGTAAAATAATCAAAATTCCATGAAATTCAATATTTTATTTTTTTGTCATTTTTTTAGCAAAGGGGGTAACCTTGTCAAAATTTTCAATTTTTGATGCGAAAAAAATTTTTGAGTTGAGTATGCAGCATTGAAGTTAATGGCGAAAAATGGGGTTTAGCGCAACTCCCGTGTTGTTTCCTCAAAAAACAAGCTCAAAATCGCATAATTGATATCCAATAAATACAAAAAAAAAAAAATCTATGTTAGTTCGAAATTGCTGTAACTTCCTTAGATTTTCGAACTCCGAAATTCTGAAAACACCATTGGATTCGTGACGTAAAGCTCTTTCCGTAATGGTGCTGGTCGAAGCGATACCTCAAAGTTTTCTATGCAAAAAATCGTAAAAATCGATTTATCTTGGGCCTAAAATGTTCAAGGTCATTTTTAAGTTCGAAAACGCTGTAACTCCTTCATTTTTTCGAATTTCGAAAATTTTAAAGCATTCCGCAGTTTGAAATTCGAACATGAATCGTAAAATAATCAAAATTCCATGAAATTCAATATTTTATTTTTTTGTCATTTTTTTAGCAACCTTGTCAAAATTTTCAATTTTTGATGCGAAAAAAATTTTTGAGTTGAGTATGCAGCATTGAAGTTAATGGCGAAAAATGGGGTTTAGCGCAACTCCCGTGTTGTTTCCTCAAAAAACAAGCTCAAAATCGCATAATTGATATCCAATAAATACAAAAAAAATCTATGTTAGTTCGAAATTGCTGTAACTTCCTTAGATTTTCGAACTCCGAAATTCTGAAAACACCATTGGATTCGTGACGTAAAGCTCTTTCCGTAATGGTGCTGGTCGAAGCGATACCTCAAAGTTTTCTATGCAAAAAATCGTAAAAATCGATTTATCTTGGGCCTAAAATGTTCAAGATCATTTTTAAGTTCGAAAACGCTGTAACCCCTTCATTTTTTCGAATTTCGAAAATTTTAAAGCATTCCGCAGTTCGAAATTCGAACATGAATCGTAAAATAATCAAAATTCCATGAAATTCAATATTTTATTTTTTTGTCATTTTTTTAGCAAAGGGGGTAACTTTGTCAAAATTTTCAATTTTTGATGCGAAAAAAATTTTTGAGTTGAGTATGCAGCATTGAAGTTTATGGCGAAAAATGGGGTTTAGCGCAACTCCCGTGTTGTTTGCTCAAAAAACAAGCTTAAAATCGCATAATTGATATCCAATAAATACAAAAAAAATCTATGTTAGTTCGAAATTGCTGTAACTTCCTTAGATTTTCGAACTCCGAAATTCTGAAAACACCATTGGATTCGTGACGTAAAGCTCTTTCCGTAATGGTGCTGGTCGAAGCGATACCTCAAAGTTTTCTATGCAAAAAATCGTAAAAATCGATTTATCTTGGGCCTAAAATGTTCAAGATCATTTTTAAGTTCGAAAACGCTGTAACTCCTTCATTTTTTCGAATTTCGAAAATTTTAAAGCATTCCGCAGTTCGAAATTCGAACATGAATCGTAAAATAATCAAAATTCCATGAAATTCAATATTTTATTTTTTTGTAATTTTTTTAGCAAAGGGGGTAACCTTGTCAAAATTTTCAATTTTTGATGCGAAAAAAATTTTTGAGTTGAGTATGCAGCATTGAAGTTAATGGCGAAAAATGGGGTTTAGCGCAACTCCCGTGTTGTTTCCTCAAAAAACAAGCTCAAAATCGCATAATTGATATCCAATAAATACAAAAAAAATCTATGTTAGTTCGAAATTGCTGTAACTTCCTTAGATTTTCGAACTCCGAAATTCTGAAAACACCATTGGATTCGTGACGTAAAGCTCTTTCCGTAATGGTGCTGGTCGAAGCGATACCTCAAAGTTTTCTATGCAAAAAATCGTAAAAATCGATTTATCTTGGGCCTAAAATGTTCAAGATCATTTTTAAGTTCGAAAACGCTGTAACTCCTTCATTTTTTCGAATTTCGAAAATTTTAAAGCATTCCGCAGTTCGAAATTCGAACATGAATCGTAAAATAATCAAAATTCCATGAAATTCAATATTTTATTTTTTTGTCATTTTTTTAGCAAAGGGGGTAACCTTGTCAAAATTTTCAATTTTTGATGCGAAAAAAATTTTTGAGTTGAGTATGCAGCATTGAAGTTAATGGCGAAAAATGGGGTTTAGCGCAACTCCCGTGTTGTTTCCTCAAAAAACAAGCTCAAAATCGCATAATTGATATCCAATAAATACAAAAAAAATCTATGTTAGTTCGAAATTGCTGTAACTTCCTTAGATTTTCGAACTCCGAAATTCTGAAAACACCATTGGATTTGTGACGTAAAGCTCTTTCCGTAATGGTGCTGGTTGAAGCGATACCTCAAAGTTTTCTATGCAAAAAATCGTAAAAATCGATTTATCTTGGGCCTAAAATGTTCAAGGTCATTTTTAAGTTCGAAAACGCTGTAACTCCTTCATTTTTTCGAATTTCGAAAATTTTAAAGCATTCCGCAGTTTGAAATTCGAACATGTCAAAATTGTCAAAATTGTCAAAATTTTCAATTTTTGATGCGAAAAAAATTTTTGAGTTGAGTATGCAGCATTGAAGTTAATGGCGAAAAATGGGGTTTAGCGCAACTCCCGTGTTGTTTCCTCAAAAAACAAGCTCAAAATTGCATAATTGATATCCAATAAATACAAAAAAAAAATCTATGTTAGTTCGAAATTGCTGTAACTTCCTTAGATTTTCGAACTCCGAAATTCTGAAAACACCATTGGATTCGTGACGTAAAGCTCTTTCCGTAATGGTGCTGGTTGAAGCGATACCTCAAAGTTTTCTATGCAAAAAATCGTAAAAATCGATTTATCTTGGGCCTAAAATGTTCAAGGTCATTTTTAAGTTCGAAAACGCTGTAACTCCTTCATTTTTTCGAATTTCGAAAATTTTAAAGCATTCCGCAGTTCGAAATTCGAACATGAATCGTAAAATAATCAAAATTCCATGAAATTCAATATTTTATTTTTTTGTAATTTTTTTAGCAAAGGGGGTAACCTTGTCAAAATTTTCAATTTTTGATGCGAAAAAAATTTTTGAGTTGAGTATGCAGCATTGAAGTTTATGGCGAAAAATGGGGTTTAGCGCAACTCCCGTGTTGTTTCCTCAAAAAACAAGCTTAAAATCGCATAATTGATATCCAATAAATACAAAAAAAAATCTATGTTAGTTCGAAATTGCTGTAACTTCCTTAGATTTTCGAACTCCGAAATTCTGAAAACACCATTGGATTTGTGACGTAAAGCTCTTTCCGTAATGGTGCTGGTTGAAGCGATACCTCAAAGTTTTCTATGCAAAAAATCGTAAAAATCGATTTATCTTGGGCCTAAAATGTTCAAGGTCATTTTTAAGTTCGAAAACGCTGTAACTCCTTCATTTTTTCGAATTTCGAAAATTTTAAAGCATTCCGCAGTTCGAAATTCGAACATGAATCGTAAAATAATCAAAATTCCATGAAATTCAATATTTTATTTTTTTGTCATTTTTTTAGCAAAGGGGGTAACCTTGTCAAAATTTTCAATTTTTGATGCGAAAAAAATTTTTGAGTTGAGTATGCAGCATTGAAGTTTATGGCGAAAAATGGGGTTTAGCGCAACTCCCGTGTTGTTTCCTCAAAAAACAAGCTCAAAATCGCATAATTGATATCCAATAAATACAAAAAAAAATCTATGTTAGTTCGAAATTGCTGTAACTTCCTTAGATTTTCGAACTCCGAAATTCTGAAAACACCATTGGATTCGTGACGTAAAGCTCTTTCCGTAATGGTGCTGGTTGAAGCGATACCTCAAAGTTTTCTATGCAAAAAATCGTAAAAATCGATTTATCTTGGGCCTAAAATGTTCAAGGTCATTTTTAAGTTCGAAAACGCTGTAACTCCTTCATTTTTTCGAATTTCGAAAATTTTAAAGCATTCCGCAGTTTGAAATTCGAACATGAATCGTAAAATAATCAAAATTCCATGAAATTCAATATTTTATTTTTTTGTAATTTTTTTAGCAAAGGGGGTAACCTTGTCAAAAATTTCAATTTTTGATGCGAAAAAAATTTTTGAGTTGAGTATGCAGCATTGAAGTTTATGGCGAAAAATGGGGTTTAGCGCAACTCCCGTGTTGTTTCCTCAAAAAACAAGCTCAAAATCGCATAATTGATATCCAACAAATACAAAAAAAATCTATGTTAGTTCGAAATTGCTGTAACTTCCTTAGATTTTCGAACTCCGAAATTCTGAAAACACCATTGGATTTGTGACGTAAAGCTCTTTCCGTAATGGTGCTGGTTGAAGCGATACCTCAAAGTTTTCTATGCAAAAAATCGTAAAAATCGATTTATCTTGGGCCTAAAATGTTCAAGATCATTTTTAAGTTCGAAAACGCTGTAACTCCTTCATTTTTTCGAATTTCGAAAATTTTAAAGCATTCCGCAGTTCGAAATTCGAACATGAATCGTAAAATAATCAAAATTCCATGAAATTCAATATTTTATTTTTTTGTAATTTTTTTAGCAAAGGGGGTAACCTTGTCAAAATTTTCAATTTTTGATGCGAAAAAAATTTTTGAGTTGAGTATGCAGCATTGAAGTTTATGGCGAAAAATGGGGTTTAGCGCAACTCCCGTGTTGTTTCCTCAAAAAACAAGCTCAAAATCGCATAATTGATATCCAACAAATACAAAAAAAATCTATGTTAGTTCGAAATTGCTGTAACTTCCTTAGATTTTCGAACTCCGAAATTCTGAAAACACCATTGGATTTGTGACGTAAAGCTCTTTCCGTAATGGTGCTGGTTGAAGCGATACCTCAAAGTTTTCTATGCAAAAAATCGTAAAAATCGATTTATCTTGGGCCTAAAATGTTCAAGGTAATTTTTAAGTTCGAAAACGCTGTAACTCCTTCATTTTTTCGAATTTCGAAAATTTTAAAGCATTCCGCAGTTCGAAATTCGAACATGAATCGTAAAATAATCAAAATTCCATGAAATTCAATATTTTATTTTTTTGTCATTTTTTTAGCAAAGGGGGTAACCTTGTCAAAATTTTCAATTTTTGATGCGAAAAAAAATTTTGAGTTGAGTATGCAGCATTGAAGTTTATGGCGAAAAATGGGGTTTAGCGCAACTCCCGTGTTGTTTCCTCAAAAAACGTAAACGTGGATTCGTGACGTAAAGCTCTTTCCGTAATGGTGCTGGTTGAAGCGATACCTCAAAGTTTTCTATGCAAAAAATCGTAAAAATTGATTTATCTTGGGCCTAAAATGTTCAAGGTCATTTTTAAGTTCGAAAACGCTGTAACTCCTTCATTTTTTCGAATTTCGAAAATTTTAAAGCATTCCGCAGTTCGAAATTCGAACATGAATCGTAAAATAATCAAAATTCCATGAAATTCAATATTTTATTTTTTTGTCATTTTTTTAGCAAAGGGGGTAACCTTGTCAAAATTTTCAATTTTTGATGCGAAAAAAAATTTTGAGTTGAGTATGCAGCATTGAAGTTTATGGCGAAAAATGGGGTTTAGCGCAACTCCCGTGTTGTTTCCTCAAAAAACAAGCTCAAAATCGCATATTTGATATCCAATAAATTCAAAAAAAAAATCTATGTTAGTTCGAAATTGCTGTAACTTCCTTAGATTTTCGAACTCCGAAATTCTGAAAACACCATTGGATTTGTGACGTAAAGCTCTTTCCGTAATGGTGCTGGTTGAAGCGATACCTCAAAGTTTTCTATGCAAAAAATCGTAAAAATCGATTTATCTTGGGCCTAAAATGTTCAAGGTCATTTTTAAGTTCGAAAACGCTGTAACTCCTTCATTTTTTCGAATTTCGAAAATTTTAAAGCATTCCGCAGTTCGAAATTCGAATATGAATCGTAAAATAATCAAAATTCCATGAAATTCAATATTTTATTTTTTTGTCATTTTTTTAGCAAAGGGGGTAACCTTGTCAAAATTTTCAATTTTTGATGCAAAAAAAATTTTTGAGTTGAGTATGCAGCATTGAAGTTTATGGCGAAAAATGGGGTTTAGCGCAACTCCCGTGTTGTTTCCTCAAAAAAACAAGCTCAAAATCGCATAATTGATATCCAATAAATTCAAAAAAAAAATCTATGTTAGTTCGAAATTGCTGTAACTTCCTTAGATTTTCGAACTCCGAAATTCTGAAAACACCATTGGATTCGTGACGTAAAGCTCTTTCCGTAATGGTGCTGGTTGAAGCGATACCTCAAAGTTTTCTATGCAAAAAATCGTAAAAATCGATTTATCTTGGGCCTAAAATGTTCAAGGTCATTTTTAAGTTCGAAAACGCTGTAACTCCTTCATTTTTTCGAATTTCGAAAATTTTAAAGCATTCCGCAGTTCGAAATTCGAATATGAATCGTAAAATAATCAAAATTCCATGAAATTCAATATTTTATTTTTTTGTCATTTTTTTAGCAAAGGGGGTAACCTTGTCAAAATTTTCAATTTTTGATGCGAAAAAAATTTTTGAGTTGAGTATGCAGCATTGAAGTTTATGGCGAAAAATGGGGTTTAGCGCAACTCCCGTGTTGTTTCCTCAAAAAACAAGCTCAAAATCGCATAATTGATATCCAATAAATACAAAAAAAAATCTATGTTAGTTCGAAATTGCTGTAACTTCCTTAGATTTTCGAACTCCGAAAATCTGAAAACACCATTGGATTCGTGACGTAAAGCTCTTTCCGTAATGGTGCTGGTTGAAGCGATACCTCAAAGTTTTCTATGCGAAAAATCGTAAAAATCGATTTATCTTGGGCCTAAAATGTTCAAGGTCATTTTTAAGTTCGAAAACGCTGTAACTCCTTCATTTTTTCGAATTTCGAAAATTTTAAAGCATTCCGCAGTTCGAAATTCGAATATGAATCGTAAAATAATCAAAATTCCATGAAATTCAATATTTTATTTTTTTGTAATTTTTTCAATTTTTGATGCGAAAAAAATTTTTGAGTTGAGTATGCAGCATTGAAGTTTATGGCGAAAAATGGGGTTTAGCGCAACTCCCGTGTTGTTTCCTCAAAAAACAAGCTCAAAATCGCATAATTGATATCCAATAAATACAAAAAAAAATCTATGTTAGTTCGAAATTGCTATAACTTCCTTAGATATGAATCGTAAAATAATCAAAATTCCATGAAATTCAATATTTTATTTTTTTGTCATTTTTTTAGCAAAGGGGGTAACCTTGTCAAAATTTTCAATTTTTGATGCGAAAAAAATTTTTCAGTTGAGTATGCAGCATTGAAGTTAATGGCGAAAAATGGGGTTTAGCGCAACTCCCGTGTTGTTTCCTCAAAAAACAAGCTCAAAATCGCATAATTGATATCCAAAAAATACAAAAAAAATCTATGTTAGTTCGAAATTGCTGTAACTTCCTTAGATTTTCGAACTCCGAAATTCTGAAAACACCATTGGATTCGTGACGTTCTTTCCGTAATGGTGCTGGGTGCTGGATACCTCGTAAAATCGTAAAAATCGAATTATCTTGGGCCTAAAATGTTCAAGGTCATTTTTAAGTTCGAAAACGCTGTAACTCCTTCATTTTTTCGAATTTCGAAAATTTTAAAGCATTCCGCAGTTCGAAATTCGAATATGAATCGTAAAATAATCAAAATTCCATGAAATTCAATATTTTATTTTTTTGTCATTTTTTTAGCAAAATTTTCAATTTTTGATGCGAAAAAAATTTTTGAGTTGAGTATGCAGCATTCAAGTTTATGGCGAAAAATGGGGTTTAGCGCAACTCCCGTGTTGTTTCCTCAAAAAACAAGCTCAAAATCGCATAATTGATATCCAATAAATACAAAAAAAAAATCTATGTTAGTTCGAAATTGCTGTAACTTCCTTAGATTTTCGAACTCCGAAATTCTGAAAAAATTTTAAATTTTTGATGCGAAAAAAATTTTTGAGTTGAGAATGCAGCATTGAAGTTTATGGCGAAAAATGGGGTTTAGCGCAACTCCCGTGTTGTTTCCTCAAAAAACAAGCTCAAAATCGCATAATTGATATCCAAAAAATACAAAAAAAAATCTATGTTAGTTCGCAATTGCTGAAACTTCCTTAGATTTTCGAACTCCAAAATTCTGAAACCACCATTGGATTCGTGACGTAAAGCTATTTCCGTAATGGTGCTGGTTGAAGCGATACCTCAAAGTTTTCTATGCAAAAAATCGTAAAAATCGATTTATCTTGGGCCTAAAATGTTCAAGGTCATTTTTAAGTTCGAAAACGCTGTAACTCCTTCATTTTTTTGAATTTCGAAAATTTTAAAGCATTCCGCAGTTCGAAATTCGAATATGAATCGTTAAATAATCAAAATTCCATGAAATTCAATATTTTATTTTTTTGTCATTTTTTTAGCAAAGGGGGTAACCTTGTCAAAATTATCAATTTTTGATGCAAAAAAATTTTTGAGTTGAGTATGCAGCATTCAAGTTTATGGCGAAAAATGGGGTTTAGCGCAACTCCCGTGTTGTTTCCTCAAAAAACAAGCTCAAAATCGCATAATTGATATCCAAAAAATACAAAAAAAATCTATGTTAGTTCGAAATTGCTGTAACTTCCTTAGATTTTCGAACTCCGAAATTCTGAAAACACCATTGGATTTGTGACGTTCTTTCCGTAATGGTGCTGGGTGCTGGATACCTCGTAAAATCGTAAAAATCGAATTATCTTGGGCCTAAAATGTTCAAGGTCATTTTTAAGTTCGAAAACGCTGTAACTCCTTCATTTTTTCGAATTTCGAAAATTTTAAAGCATTCCGCAGTTCGAAATTCGAATATGAATCGTAAAATAATCAAAATTCCATGAAATTCAATATTTTATTTTTTTGTCATTTTTTTTAGCAAAGGGGGTAACCTTGTCAAAATTTTCAATTTTTGATGCGAAAAAAATTTTTGAGTTGAGTATGCAGCATTGAAGTTTATGGCGAAAAATGGGGTTTAGCGCAACTCCCGTGTTGTTTCCTCAAAAACAAGCTCAAAATCGCATAATTGATATCCAATAAATACAAAAAAAATCTATGTTAGTTCGAAATTGCTGTAACTTCCTTAGATTTTCGAACTCCGAAAATCTGAAAACACCATTGGATTCGTGACGTAAAGCTCTTTCCGTAATGGTGCTGGTTGAAGCGATACCTCAAAGTTTTCTATGCAAAAAATCGTAAAAATCGATTTATCTTAGGCCTAAAATGTTCAAGGTCATTTTTAAGTTCGAAAACGCTGTAACTCCTTCATTTTTTCGAATTTCGAAAATTTTAAAGCATTCCGCAGTTCGAAATTCGAATATGAATCGTAAAATAATCAAAATTCCATGAAATTCAATATTTTATTTTTTTGTCATTTTTTTAGCAAAGGGTAACCTTGTCAAAATTTTCAATTTTTGATGCGAAAAAAATTTTTGAGTTGAGTATGCAGCATTCAAGTTTATGGCGAAAAATGGGGTTTAGCGCAACTCCCGTGTTGTTTCCTCAAAAAACAAGCTCAAAATCGCATAATTGATATCCAATAAATACAAAAAAAAAAAATCTATGTTAGTTCGAAATTGCTGTAACTTCCTTAGATTTTCGAACTCCGAAATTCTGAAAACACCATTGGATTCGTGACGTAAAGCTCTTTCCGTAATGGTGCTGGTTGAAGCGATACCTCAAAGTTTTCTATGCAAAAAATCGTAAAAATAGATTTATCTTGGGCCTAAAATGTTTAAGGTCATTTTTAAGTTCGAAAACGCTGTAACTCCTTCATTTTTTCGAATTTCGAAAATTTTAAAGCATTCCGCAGTTCGACATTCGAATATGAATCGTAAAATAATCAAAATTCCATGAAATTCAATATTTTATTTTTTTGTCATTTTTTTAGCAAAGAGGGTAACCTTGTCAAAATTTTCAATTTTTGATGCGAAAAAAATTTTTGAGTTGAGTATGCAGCATTGAAGTTAATGGCGAAAAATGGGGTTTAGCGCAACTCCCGTGTTGTTTCCTCAAAAAACAAGCTCAAAATCGCATAATTGATATCCAAAAAATACAAAAAAAATCTATGTTAGTTCGAAATTGCTGTAACTTCCTTAGATTTTCGAACTCCGAAATTCCGAAACCACCATTGGATTCGTGACGTAAAGCTCTTTCCGTAATGGTGCTGGTTGAAGCGATACCTCAAAGTTTTCTATACAAAAAGTCGTAAAAATCGATTTATCTTGGGCCTAAAATGTTCAAGGTAAATTTTAAGTTCGAAAACGCTGTAACTCCTTCATTTTTTCGAATTTCGAAAATTTTAAAGCATTCCGCAGTTCGAAATTCGGATATGAATCGTAAAATAAACAAAATTCCATGAAATTCAATATTTTATTTTTTTGTCATTTTTTTAGCAAAGGGGGTAACCTTGTCAAAATTTTCAATTTTTGATGCGAAAAAAATTTTTGAGTTGAGTATGCCGCATTGAAGTTAATGGCGAAAAATTGGGTTTAGCGCAACTCCCGTGTTGTTTCCTCAAAAAACAAGCTCAAAATCGCATAATTGATATCCAATAAATACAAAAAAAAATCTATGTTAGTTCGAAATTACTGTAACTTCCTTAGATTTTCGAACTCCGAAATTCCGAAACCACCATTGGATTCGTGACGTAAAGCTCTTTCCGTAATGGTGCTGGTTGAAGCGATACCTCAAAGTTTTCTATGCAAAAAATCGTAAAAATCGATTTATCTTGGGCCTAAAATGTTCAAGGTCATTTTTAAGTTCGAAAACGCTGTAACTCCTTCATTTTTTCGAATTTCGAAAATTTTAAAGCATTCCGCAGTTCGAAATTCGAATATGAATCGTAAAATAATCAAAATTCCATGAAATTCAATATTTTATTTTTTTGTCATTTTTTTAGCAAAGGGGGTAACCTTGTCAAAATTTTCAATTTTTGATGCGAAAAAAATTTTTGAGTTGAGTATGCAGCATTGAAGTTTATGGCGAAAAATGGGGTTTAGCGCAACTCCCGTGTTGTTTCCTCAAAAAACAAGCTCAAAATCGCATAATTGATATCCAAAAAATACAAAAAAAATCTATGTTAGTTCGAAATTGCTGTAACTTCCTTAGATTTTCGAACTCCGAAATTCTGAAAACACCATTGGATTTGTGACGTTCTTTCCGTAATGGTGCTGGGTGCTGGATACCTCGTAAAATCGTAAAAATCGAATTATCTTGGGCCTAAAATGTTCAAGGTCATTTTTAAGTTCGAAAACGCTGTAACTCCTTCATTTTTTCGAATTTCGAAAATTTTAAAGCATTCCGCAGTTCGAAATTCGAATATGAATCGTAAAATAATCAAAATTCCATGAAATTCAATATTTTATTTTTTTGTCATTTTTTTAGCAAAGGGGGTAACCTTGTCAAAATTTTCAATTTTTGATGCGAAAAAAATTTTTGAGTTGAGTATGCAGCATTGAAGTTTATGGCGAAAAATGGGGTTTAGCGCAACTCCCGTGGTGTTTCCTCAAAAAACAAGCTCAAAATCGCATAATTGATATCCAATAAATACAAAAAAAAATCTATGTTAGTTCGAAATTGCTGTAACTTCCTTAGATTTTCGAACTCCGAAAATCTGAAAACACCATTGGATTCGTGACGTAAAGCTCTTTCCGTAATGGTGCTGGTTGAAGCGATACCTCAAAGTTTTCTATGCGAAAAATCGTAAAAATCGATTTATCTTGGGCCTAAAATGTTCAAGGTCATTTTTAAGTTCGAAAACGCTGTAACTCCTTCATTTTTTCGAATTTCGAAAATTTTAAAGCATTCCGCAGTTCGAAATTCGAATATGAATCGTAAAATAATCAAAATTCCATGAAATTCAATATTTTATTTTTTTGTCATTTTTTTAGCAAAGGGGGTAACCTTGTCAAAATTATCAATTTTTGATGCAAAAAAATTTTTGAGTTGAGTATGCAGCATTGAAGTTTATGGCGAAAAATGGGGTTTAGCGCAACTCCCGTGTTGTTTCCTCAAAAAACAAGCTCAAAATCGCATAATTGATATCCAATAAATTCAAAAAAAAATCTATGTTAGTTCGAAATTGCTGTAACTTCCTTAGATTTTCGAACTCCGAAAATCTGAAAACACCATTGGATTCGTGACGTAAAGCTCTTTCCGTAATGGTGCTGGTTGAAGCGATACCTCAAAGTTTTCTATGCAAAAAATCGTAAAAATCGATTTATCTTAGGCCTAAAATGTTCAAGGTCATTTTTAAGTTCGAAAACGCTGTAACTCCTTCATTTTTTCGAATTTCGAAAATTTTAAAGCATTCCGCAGTTCGAAATTCGAATATGAATCGTAAAATAATCAAAATTCCATGAAATTCAATATTTTATTTTTTTGTCATTTTTTTAGCAAAGGGTAACCTTGTCAAAATTTTCAATTTTTGATGCGAAAAAAATTTTTGAGTTGAGTATGCAGCATTCAAGTTTATGGCGAAAAATGGGGTTTAGCGCAACTCCCGTGTTGTTTCCTCAAAAAACAAGCTCAAAATCGCATAATTGATATCCAATAAATACAAAAAAAAAAATCTATGTTAGTTCGAAATTGCTGTAACTTCCTTAGATTTTCGAACTCCGAAATTCTGAAAACACCATTGGATTCGTGACGTAAAGCTCTTTCCGTAATGGTGCTGGTTGAAGCGATACCTCAAAGTTTTCTATGCAAAAAATCGTAAAAATCGATTTATCTTGGGCCTAAAATGTTTAAGGTCATTTTTAAGTTCGAAAACGCTGTAACTCCTTCATTTTTTCGAATTTCGAAAATTTTAAAGCATTCCGCAGTTCGAAATTCGAATATGAATCGTAAAATAATCAAAATTCCATGAAATTCAATATTTTATTTTTTTGTCATTTTTTTAGCAAAGAGGGTAACCTTGTCAAAATTTTCAATTTTTGATGCGAAAAAAATTTTTGAGTTGAGTATGCAGCATTGAAGTTAATGGCGAAAAATGGGGTTTAGCGCAACTCCCGTGTTGTTTCCTCAAAAAACAAGCTCAAAATCGCATAATTGATATCCAAAAAATACAAAAAAAATCTATGTTAGTTCGAAATTGCTGTAACTTCCTTAGATTTTCGAACTCCGAAATTCCGAAACCACCATTGGATTCGTGACGTAAAGCTCTTTCCGTAATGGTGCTGGTTGAAGCGATACCTCAAAGTTTTCTATACAAAAAGTCGTAAAAATCGATTTATCTTGGGCCTAAAATGTTCAAGGTAAATTTTAAGTTCGAAAACGCTGTAACTCCTTCATTTTTTCGAATTTCGAAAATTTTAAAGCATTCCGCAGTTCGAAATTCGGATATGAATCGTAAAATAAACAAAATTCCATGAAATTCAATATTTTATTTTTTTGTCATTTTTTTAGCAAAGGGGGTAACCTTGTCAAAATTTTCAATTTTTGATGCGAAAAAAATTTTTGAGTTGAGTATGCCGCATTGAAGTTAATGGCGAAAAATTGGGTTTAGCGCAACTCCCGTGTTGTTTCCTCAAAAAACAAGCTCAAAATCGCATAATTGATATCCAATAAATACAAAAAAAAATCTATGTTAGTTCGAAATTACTGTAACTTCCTTAGATTTTCGAACTCCGAAATTCCGAAACCACCATTGGATTCGTGACGTAAAGCTCTTTCCGTAATGGTGCTGGTTGAAGCGATACCTCAAAGTTTTCTATACAAAAAGTCGTAAAAATCGATTTATCTTGGGCCTAAAATGTTCAAGGTAAATTTTAAGTTCGAAAACGCTGTAACTCCTTCATTTTTTCGAATTTAAAAAAATTTAAAGCATTCCGCAGTTCGAAATTCGAATATGAATCGTAAAATAATCAAAGTTCCTTGAAATTTATTTTTTTATTTACCTAAAATTACCTAGAATTTTCAAGGTAATTTGTAAGTTCGAAAACGCTGTAACTCTTTCATTCTTTTTGGGAATTCTAATATTAACAATACTTCTAAAAATTTTCAACAAATTTGGTATTAAGCCCATTAATTATTTCCGATAGACAATTTTGGAAGGGAATATGGAAGGCCGAAAATGCTGTCACCTTTTCATATTTTCAAATTTAGAGAATCAAAAGCCATTCCTCGATTCGACATAAAATAAAATCTCCACTTTTGTTTTTTGCAGTTTTCGTGCAAAAAATTTTAATTTTTTTTAGTCCAAAAATGCCGTTTGCTCCGTGTATGCTACAACTTCTTAGGTTCTAATTCTTTGGAACGTCAAGAGGAGTCGTTTGGTATTCCTCTTTTTTGGAATCCGACGACTTTCAATTTCTGTTTAAACCAGTCCATTGCAACTTTTAAATTTGAACATATTACTCCGAAAATTCTGTTACCTCTTTAATCCTGCAAATTTTGAAAACATTGCCATATTTGGAAAATCATAAGGTATATCACTTTAAGTCAAAGTCATAGTTACTTATTTGGTGTATTTTGTTTTTGTGCATTTAGCCCCTGAATTCTGGATTTTGCATATTTTACTCCGAAAATGATGTAACTCTTCAATTTTTTTAACTTCGCATGTTTGGGGATTTCCCTGGAATCGTAGCCCCATGGGGTATAATGTGGCATTGCTATTTGTGTCATAATATTTCTTGAGCTTTATAATTATTTACTTAATTTTTTTTGTTACATAAAAAATTACTAGTTTTGCACATATTACTCCGAAAATGCTGCAACACCGAGATTTCGGTTTGATAAAGTTTTGAATTTAGTAGAATTTACTCCGAAAATGCTTTAACTCCTACTATGTTTCGTTTTTTGAACATCCTTAAGCTTTCCATTAATTTGGGACGTTATAAGGAATCATTTGCCACGCCATTATCTCTGAAATATTTCTTTCGATTTTTTTTTGGTGTGGCCACAAAAGTTTTTAGTTTAATCTCAAAAATTGTTTTATTTTGTTATTAAATTAACCAGCATAGACCATTGTTTTTTATTTCTTGCTTATATTTCAAATAGAAAAGCAAAACAACAAAATCCCTTTTAGAGAGTCTCAGCAATTGTGGTGTGTTAAATGTATTGCCGACGGGCTCATCAGCTTGCGATGCCACCAAAAGATTACCTGTCTGCAGGTTATTCAACGTATCATTCTACAAGCATGCTTCTACCATTGCACAACTCACTAATTAGTAAGTAAGTGGAAGTATGTATTTTTTTGGTGGCATTGCAAGCTGATGAGGCCCCTAGCAAAGGCCGAAATCTCGGTTCTTGCAACCCGCCCCATTACCAAATCCAACAACAAAATGAAATAATTTTGTACAATATTGGACTCCAAAATGTCATAACTCATTCCGATCTACGAATTTCCATTCTGCAATTGGTTTTGAGTTTTAATGCAAGAAAAATAAGCCCCGAAATGAAATAAGAAATGTAATGGCATTCAGAATTCAAATTAATGCCTCAGTGATATCACATCTGCAAGAAAAGTTAATTAGTTTCATTACTTAGAATTTGAAGATTTCTGATTATCTTGGTGTAACTTCCATTACTTTCGCTGTTTTTTATTTTGCCTTAATTAAAAGCCATTGTATTTCCTATGTTGTATTTTATTGCTAATTTGTTTTTTTTTTTTTTGTACAAGAAAATTTACACTTTTTCATATAAAATAGTTTTGGAGGACACACTTTCTAATGAATCTACTCTTCTTTAGTATAGAAATGGTAAATGTCTGCTATAATAAATCTCTTTGTTTTTCGTTGGCTAAAGGCCATGCTTATTAGGTCGTATCAAAAAATAATAGGTAAAAACAAAATATTGGTATGAAAATTAAATTCAAAGACAAAAGCTCTAAATGGCAGTCTTATTCAAATATGATACGCTCTGCATCATATTTTGGGAAGGATTTGTAAGGGTCTAATATAGCCCTTTTTCCAAATTTCAGGAAAATCGGGTAAAAAATACACCACTTATGAGTGAAAATCCTTCAATCGGTAGATCAGTATTTAGGGGGGCTATATCCAAATATGATCCGATTTGAACCATATTCGGTATTGATATCGAGGGGCATAACATATTTATTGTCAAATTTCAACAAAATCGCCAATCGGCAAATTCAATAAATATAGCTTTTTTGGAGTAAGACCTTTAATCGGGGGATCGGTCTATATGGCAACTATGTTTTATCTAGATAGAGTCCAATATAGACTATATTCGATTCGGTTATCGGAGATCCGAGAACAACTCAATGTTTCAAATTTCAACCAAATTTCATAGAAATCGGGTAATAAATGCAGCAACTTGCCTATCATAGCCAACTAAAGTAAAGGCGGCTTCTTTAAGCCTGGGACCTTAAAACTGGAGATCGATCTATATGGGGGTTATATAAATATTGTATATAGTTTGTTATAGCCCATCTTCGAACTTAAACTGCCTATAAAAAAAGTTTCAGCATAATATCTTCAGTTTTAAAGACTGTGGCATGATCTAAGCGGGCCACCGTAGCGCAGATGTTTGCATGTCCGCCTATGACGCTGAACGCTGACGCTGAAATCCTGGCGAGACCATCAGAAAAAAAATGTCAGAGGTGGTTTTTACCTCCTAATGCTGGCAACTATGCCACGTAAAACTATGCCATGTAAAACTTCTCTCCAAAGAGGTGTCGCACTGCGGCACGCCGTTCGGACTCGGCTATAAAAAGGAGGCCCCTTATCATTGAGCTTAAACTTGAATCGGACTGCACCCATTGATATATGAGAAGTTTGCTCCTGTTCCTTAGTGGAATGTTCATGGGCAAAATTTGCTATTTTGGCATGATTAAAACAGACATGCAGACGGTCGGACTTAGATGGATCGTTAAAGATTTACAATGACTTAATAGGATTGGAATTGAATTTGTCAATGTGTTGCAAACGAAATGACAAAATGAATATAACCCCCGTACACTTCTGTGCACAGTTTCCCTTTACAGGCAGTTTCTCTTTACAGGATAAGAGGAAATCATAACAAGCAATCCCCACGGGTTTTTTTTATATATTTGGATAACAATTGTTTCCTGTGGATGCTCAAGAAGTCAAAACGAGAAATCGGTTTATATAGAAGCTAAATTTATTAGATTACAGGGGATACTTCTCTCATATCATTGAGTGCAGTCCTATTAAAGTTTAATCGGCCTCCTCTTTTATGCCGAGTCCGAATGGCATGCCACATAGCGACACCAATTGCTAGAGAAGTTTTAACATGACAGGATACCTTACACATGTAGCCAGCATTAGTAAGGGGATAATCACCGCTGACATTTTTGTTGATGTTCACGCTTGGATTGGAATCCAGGCGTTGGGCGTCATAGGCGGACATGCTAACCTCAGCGCCATGGTGGCCTCCAGTATACCCTGTTCCTTAATGGAATTTTCATGGGAAATTTGGTAGTAAATATATCAGATTATGCAGATTGGTGCCACCGCAGCCACCTTCTGAGCTGACGGCCTTTGATGCTGAACTTCTGTATTAAAATCTCAGCGAGAACCGATTTTCTGTCACTTGTGAGGAATTTACCTTAAATTATCAGCCGTGTAAACGTCTTTGCTGGATGTGTCATTCTGCTGCAAGCCGTTCGGACTCGGCAGGAAAAGGGGGTTACTTATTATGGAGATTAATCTTGTATGGGACAGCATTCAATCTTCTGAGAGAAGTATCCCCGCTGTCCTTTAATAGAATGTTCATAGCCAAAAATGCAATACGAGTATCAGATTATGAAGCGATTCAAGCTATACTTGGAATACTTGCGCTCTGATTTTGCTATGACATCCAACATAGCAAAATGAAAGCGTAAAGTTTTAGCCAAATCGGTTTGGAATTGTGGCTCTTAGGGACTCAAAAAGTATAATCTATCGGTTTATAGCGGAGTAAAATTGCTACAAACTTTCTTTAACATTTTTTGTATGCAATTTCCTTACAATGTTTATTTTTTCAATTTTGTTCTTTTAAAAGAATTCCTTTTCATCAAGTCAAGATAACGATATGTTCTTTTACAAAACCAAGATCTTTGGCTATTGTATGATGTACACACACACACCCAAAAAAAGATGATATAAATAAAGCGAAAGCACATTCTAAAAAAGCCCCAACATTCTGGTTAAACCTCCAAGGCATTAAGCTCAGCACACGAACAAACAACACAGGATTTTGTGTAGATGATAAACTAACCACCCAACGCCATATCTGTGTAAAGAGCAAAGGTCAAGGAATGTTGGTTTACATTAAGTCTTGATATGCTCATCTATTTTGAGCCCCCCTTGGGTTTACATGAATGCGCGTAGCATGTAGGCACGCTAAAGTGTAAGTGGTATGTAAAACTAATTTCATATAATCGACAAAAAAGAAAATATGCGAAGATTTTTGTTTTCTCTATTTTCTGTTTGGGGTGTAACAATTCTGGGAACTTTGTCCCAAAGGTCATGCGGGAAAGTGAGCAAATAAGGTCATATTAAATATATGTATGTATGTATGTTTTCTCATGAGCAAATTGGCCAATGATTTTATGAACAAACAACTAGGTGTGTTGGTCGTAAATCCATTATTATACCATAGTCTATCTCAATTAATTTTGATAAAAGTAAGGCCACAATGTGTGTGTGTGCGTGTGTGTGTTTTATTGGGGCTTTATTTTTTGCTAGGGCCAAAAAAGGTATATGCCCATAATTGGCTGTATGTCTTCTTTTTTTTCAAATGGCTTGAATCTTTTTTCTTTAATGAGGGCATAATGGTTTGCTTGTTTGCAAGCATGACTCTCAATCATTTGGATCAATAAAAATACCAGTTCATTGAACGTGTTTTTTCTTTGTATGGGAAAGGTTGCCTCTAATCCTTCCCAATTAGAACCTTTGTGTAGCAAATCAAAGTATTACAATATATTAACATCAATGCCAGCGTTAAATAATTTCTATGGAAAAATGGTTTTTGAAGGCGGAGAACCAAAGCGATTATGTACAAAAAAGTGATTGGGATGATGCGTATACTTTATAATGAAAATAGTGGCAGTTATACGCTCCATTGGTCTATGAATTAATATAAGTTATACGCTCCAATATAATAAAAAAAAATAATTGTACAAATTTATAAAATAAAATAAAAGAAAAACCATTAAGGAAAGGCAAAAGTCGGGTGGAGCCGGCTATATAATTCCCAACACCACCAATGCTTGTGACTTATACAGCCTTGAAAGGCCATATCGGATGGCAGATATATATGGGAGCTATATCTAAATCTGTACCGATTGTGATGAAATTTTGCACACATACTATGACATCAAATAAATAACTTCACGCTAAATTTTGTAAACATCGGACCCAAATTGTGACTTCTATAGCCTTAAAAGTCCATATCGAATGAAATATATACATACATGGGAGAGAGCTATATGTAAATCGGGACCGACTTTGATGAAATTTAGCACGCTAGAACTTCAAATCGAACTCCTCATGTTAAATTTCAGAAAGATCGAACAGAAATTGTAACTTCTATAGCCTCAAAAGGCCATAGGTGTGTTGGTCGTAAATCCATTATTATACCATAGTCTATCTCAATTAATTTTGATAAAAGTAAGGCCACAATGTGTGTGTGTGCGTGTGTGTGTTTTATTGGGGCTTTATTTTTTGCTAGGGCCAAAAAAGGTATATGCCCATAATTGGCTGTATGTCTTCTTTTTTTTCAAATGGCTTGAATCTTTTTTCTTTAATGAGGGCATAATGGTTTGCTTGTTTGCAAGCATGACTCTCAATCATTTGGATCAATAAAAATACCAGTTCATTGAACGTGTTTTTTCTTTGTATGGGAAAGGTTGCCTCTAATCCTTCCCAATTAGAACCTTTGTGTAGCAAATCAAAGTATTACAATATATTAACATCAATGCCAGCGTTAAATAATTTCTATGGAAAAATGGTTTTTGAAGGCGGAGAACCAAAGCGATTATGTACAAAAAAGTGATTGGGATGATGCGTATACTTTATAATGAAAATAGTGGCAGTTATACGCTCCATTGGTCTATGAATTAATATAAGTTATACGCTCCAATATAATAAAAAAAAATAATTGTACAAATTTATAAAATAAAATAAAAGAAAAACCATTAAGGAAAGGCAAAAGTCGGGTGGAGCCGGCTATATAATTCCCAACACCACCAATGCTTGTGACTTATACAGCCTTGAAAGGCCATATCGGATGGCAGATATATATGGGAGCTATATCTAAATCTGTACCGATTGTGATGAAATTTTGCACACATACTATGACATCAAATAAATAACTTCACGCTAAATTTTGTAAACATCGGACCCAAATTGTGACTTCTATAGCCTTAAAAATAGTTTTGCCCATTCGCTTGAAGAAAATATCCAAAAAATATTGCATCCTTGCAACATCATAACCTGTCCAAACGAGGGAACAAATTTGCAAAATACAATGTTCATGGGAGAAACTGATGAAGAAGAAATATTGAATATTTTAAAATCTCTCAATCCGAAAAAAACTGCAGGTGTAGACTGTATCAGAGCTGTAGATTTAAAAACAAATGCTGTTAATCTTACACCAATAATAACTTCATTTATTAATATGAGTTTAAATGAATCCGTAATTCCACCTCTTTTAAAAACTGCCATCGTTAGGCCAATATTTAAAAATGGAAGTAAAAATGACTTAAATAACTATAGGCCAATATCAATCCTATCTGCCGTAGAGAAAGTCTTGGAAGACATTGTGGTAAGAAGACTCAACAGTTTCCTGACAAAATACCAAATAATAAATAAACAACAGTTCGGATTTCAAAAAGGCAAAAATATTAACCAGCTACTTGGGTTTTTTTCGAACCACATCAACAAGAAATTAAATGAGAACTATCACTGCTTAGCATTATTTATTGATTTCAGCAAGGCTTTCGACACATTAACGCACACACAACTTATAAATACACTAGAAAAATGTGGTATCAGAGGAAATTGTCTGGATTGGTTTAAAAACTATCTCAACTGCAGGCAATATAAAGTTAAAATAGATAACGAATTAAGTACCCACAAAACTGCAAATTTCGGAGTACCACAAGGATCTAAATTGGGCCCGATATTATACATAATTTACGCCAATGAGATGCTCAAAATGCTAAAAAACAGCACTGCTTTTTCCTACGCTGATGACACTGTAGTTCTTGTGGAAAGCAAAAATATTAAGGAAGCCGAATCAATTATGCAGAATGAGCTCAATATTCTCAGCAAATGGTGCCACGATAACGGTCTTATAATTAATTCCAACAAAACTAAAGTGATGCACATCAGACCTAGGCACATACCAAAATCTAATTTAAAAATTATTTTTCATAATTTTGATTGCCTTCATCGAGCTTGTACATCCACAACTAATCAAACCCTAAACGACCAATGTGAAACCACCATAGAGTTTGTGGAAACATACAAATATTTAGGTGTACACTTAGATCAACATTTTAAATGGAAAGCCCATATCGAACAGCTAACAAAAAGACTCAGGAAATGTATGTTTGCTCTGTATCACCTTAGTAATTGTTCACCGTACTTTGTACTAAGGCAAGCATATTTTTCTTTAGTAGAATCTCAATTGAGACATGGTACTACTGCGTGGGGAAAGTCTAAACATTGTAGAATATTGCAAATGTACCAAAACAGACTAGTAAAACTTATAAATAAAAATAAAACGAAAACATCAAACAACCAACAGAATCGAAATAATAACATAGCACTCACACCTTCCAATGACTTATACAAGTCCCTTGAAATACTAAACATCGATGGACTCTACAACACAACCATAGCTCGAGAATTCTTCAACAACCCAACCTTTTTAAAACGCATTAGCCACAGCAGGAATACACGAAGAAAAGCATCTGGCAAATACGAAGTTCCTAAATATCGCAACGATTATGGAAAATACTCTCTGGAAGTTACTCTACCAAATTTTTTAAATAAATTACCACTAAATATCATCAATAATAATAATAGCTTTAAAAGATGTAAAATGATAAAAAAATTTCTAATATCGAATTGAATTTTTTTATTGCATTTATTTATTTATTTCAAAACTTATCAATTCAATTCAAAAAAAAAAAAAAAAAAAAAAAAAAAAAAAAAAAAAAAAAAAAAAAAAAATTGAAATACTACAGCTTGGCTGATATACATCCTGCAGACAAACCGACATGGTTTCGCGGGACATTATACATAAGACAAATTGTATGAAAATGAAGAGATTTTTAAAAATAAATAATAAATAATAAATAATAAATAATAAATAAAATAAAATTTTGACAAAATTTTCTATAGAAATAAAATTTTGACAAAATTTTCTATAGAAATAAGAATTTACAAAATTTTTTAAGAAATAAAATTTTTAAAAAATTTTCTAAAAAAATAAAATTAAAAAAGAATTTTCAATAAAAACAATATTTAAAAAAAAAATGGACAAAATTTTCTATAGAAATAAAATGTTGACAAAATTTTCGATAGAAATAAAATTTTGACAAAATTTTCTATAGAAATAAAATTTTGACAAAATTTTCTATAGAAATAAAATTTAGACAAAATCTTCTATAGAAATAAAATTTGACAAATTTTTTATAGAAATAAGAAAAAATAAGAAAGTCCATATCGAATGAAATATATACATACATGGGAGAGAGCTATATGTAAATCGGGACCGACTTTGATGAAATTTAGCACGCTAGAACTTCAAATCGAACTCCTCATGTTAAATTTCAGAAAGATCGAACAGAAATTGTAACTTCTATAGCCTCAAAAGGCCATATCGGATGAAAGATATACATATGGGAGCTAAATCTGGACCGCATTTTATAAATTTTGCAGACGCTTCGAGACCTCAAAAAAAACACCTCGTGAGAAATCTTGTTAAGATCGGACTAAAATTGTGGCCATAGAAATAAAATTTTGACAAAAAAGGAATATAATTTTAAGGAAATTAATGAGGAATTTGATCAAATTTTCTATTAAAAAAAAACTAATTTTGACCGATTTTGAAACATATTTTAAAAGTAAATACGGCTAAAATTTTCTATAAAAATAATCTTTATTCTTTTTTAATTATTTTTCTCTAGAAAAACTACTGTCACTACTGTGGTATCACAATGGACTCGCCGTTGTCTAAATGAGTCTGTAAAGGACAGCCACTATTACTTAACCTATCATATATTGGGTTGCCCAAAAAGTAATTGCGGATTTTTCATATAGTCGGCGTTGACAAATTTTTTCACAGCTTGTGACTCTGTAATTGCATTCTTTCTTCTGTCAGTTATCAGCTGTTACTTTTAGCTTGCTTTAGAAAAAATTTGTAAAAAAAAGTATATTTGATTAAAGTTCATTAAAAGTTTTATTAAAAATGCATTTACTTTCTTATAAAAAAACCGCAATTACTTTTTGGGCAACCCAATAGTTGAACTTATGGGTACCGGGCCACAGAGATATCCCAAGGAATTGTAAAGACTAGAAACTGCCCTACACATTCCAGGGATACTGGAATCTGTGGGTAAGCCTCTAGCGACATGTAAGCTAAGTTTTTAGGACCAGGCCCGAAGGACAAAAAATGATAGATGGTCACAAAGAGGGGGCTGAGAGCATTTCAAAACTATGTGGTCTAATCTAGACTTGAAGAGGTCTTCCACTTTGCCGTCATTATATAATCCTTAAAATTATATTAAGGATTTATAATCCTTAAAAATATATTATAATAACAGTATTATAATATTATAATTTATTAAAAATGCATTTACTTTCTTATAAAAAAACCGCAATTACTTTTTGGGCAACCCAATAGTTGAACTTATGGGTACCGGGCCACAGAGATATCCCAGGGAATTGTAAAGACTAGAAACTGCCCTACACATTCCAGGGATACTGGAATCTGTGGGTAAGCCTCTAGCGACATGTAAGCTAAGTTTTTAGGACCAGGCCCGAAGGACAAAAAATGATAGATGGTCACAAAGAGGGGGCTGAGAGCATTTCAAAACTATGTGGTCTAATCTAGACTTGAAGAGGTCTTCCACTTTGCCGTCATTATATAATCCTTAAAATTATATTAAGGATTTATAATCCTTAAAAATATATTATAATAACAGACGTCTCAGTCATTGTGCCCGTCATGACAGGTCACTGTGTAATCGGAAAACATGCTGACAGACTGAAGGTTGCCGGCAACGACTTTTGCAGAAGCTGTAAGGACATCGAAGAAAAAGAGATTATAGAACACTTTCTTTGTGTGTGTGCCCCGCACTAGCAGTCAGAAGGAGTTCCACCTTAGGTTCTCATTTCTTTGAGAACCTGTCTGATTTAGCGGATATGAACCTTCGCAATTTATTGGGCTTTTTAAAGCGATCTGAATGGTTCAATGGTAGCAACTAGAAGGCTTCTTTCTTCTTCTGTTTCTGTGGTATCACAATGGACGAAAACGTCTAAGTGGGTCTGATGGCAGACTGTCACTTAAACCTAAACTAACTTAACCCTACTCGTTTATATCGCACTCTACTTCCAAATACCTTACTTCCCATAACCATAGATCCCCAATCGGTTACCAAGCCTGTTGGGGGTGGGTAATACCCAGACACTTGAAGCCAATTTTTACCAGATTCGCAGTCTACTCCCTAGGATCTATCGTTTAAGACCCATTTTGAATCCCTAGACATCCGTTTAGTATATCAAACTCGTACTCTACCTCTACAAATACCTTTCATTTGATATTCATATATCCACAATCAATAAACGTTTCCATGCAACCATATACTCTTCTCTTGTTCTTTCAATAAATATTTGTACGGGTGTTTTTTTCGGGGTAACACTTTTGGCCAAATTTGTATGTCAGTTTAGTACTCTACTCTAGAATACCTTTCACTCGACACTGCTATTGTCCTTATCGTGTTACATGCCAATTTGGGATGTTTTGTGGATAGGGCGCTCCATTAGGTTATTAGACTCCAAAGTTTTATACCAAGTTCGTGTTTTCTGGGTGCCCATTACAAGTTATTCTCAAAAACAGGATACAGTGTAAATTAGTTGTAGGTCACCTACCATTGCCGAGGAATGCTTAATAAGTTGACTAACTGGCCATCCGAACTGTGCAATACTGAGATATAGTACAACAACCCTTTGTGTCAGCATCGTCTTGGATGCCTGTAGATAGGAAGTCTGGTCTTCAGCAGAGACTGGACTTAAAACTTTTTCATCATCGTTTCCCTTCACAAAATAAAACCATTTAAAGGGGACAAAATACCTATAATACTGAATTCCTATAATTTTGAATTCCTAGTCAGAGGCCATCAGAGGAAATTATGCCGTCTTTGGCGCTGAACGCCTGGGTTCAAATCCTAGCGAGAACATCATTCAGCGGTGGTTTTCCCCTCCTAATACTGGCTACATTTGTGAGATACTATAGAAGCCATGTAAAATCTTCTCCCCAAAGATATGTCAGACATTGGCACGCCGTTTGGACTCGACAGTAAATAGAAGTTCCGTTATCATTGAGCCCAAACTTGAATCGCACAGCACTCATTGATATGTGAGATGTTTGCACTGTTACTTAATGGAATGTTCTTGGGTAAATTTGCAAATTCCTAGATCTAGTCCTTGATTCGACCTTAACCTGGAAAGGAATGATAAGTAAAATGTCCGTCTGGCAATGTGTGCTGTTTCAGACAGTAATATATTTCAAAGGGACTCCTTTAAATCCTAAAAAAATACTTCTTCCTCCAAATTAAGGATTTATTTGTACAGTAGGGCCACACTCAAAGATGATGAGGTCTAAGTGCGAGTTGAAATATATAGAATCCTTGAGCTTTAGTTAAGGCTTACTTGAATGCCTGGAAAAGTGGAGGAATATGCTAGGACGGGCTCGATCTCAACTGTGAAGTGAACCAATGACAAACTTCATTTAAAGGTTTTGCCACTTTTGTAGCCCACATTAGCAGTCATAATAAGATTTTTTTAGTGATGTTGCCGAATTTAATCTCTGTATTGCATTTTGTTTTACACAACTTTCGTATTATATTATTTTAACATATGACACATCTAGCATTTGTACAACATTTTCCTGGGCCACCCTATAGAGTCTAGCACCAATGACAAAGTTATAATACCTGAAGTATGGTATAACTAGTGTGGAGGTTGACATTTTAAAAAGTAAAGTTTGATTTTTCCATTAATTTTAACAATTGCCCCATATGAAATCTATCATACGCCCCTTGACACCCAAACAAACAGAAATAATTAATATCACTTATAAAGGGTGATTTTTTTGAGGTTAGGATTTTCATGCATTAGTATTTGACAGATCACGTGGGATTTCAGACATGGTGTCAAAGAGAAAGATGCTCAGTATGCTTTGACATTTCATCATGAATAGACTTACTAACGAGCAACGCTTGCAAATCATTGAATTTTATTACCAAAATCAGTGTTCGGTTCGAAATGTGTTTCGCGCTTTACGTCCGATTTATGGTCTACATAATCGACCAAGTGAGCAAACAATTAATGCGATTGTGACCAAGTTTCGCACTCAGTTTACTTTATTGGACATTAAACCAACCACACGAATGCGTACAGTGCGTACAGAAGAGAATATTGCGTCTGTTTCTGAGAGTGTTGCTGAAGACCGTGAAATGTCGATTCGTCGCCGTTCGCAGCAATTGGGTTTGTGTTATTCGACCACATGGAAGATTTTACGCAAAGATCTTGGTGTAAAACCGTATAAAATACAGCTCGTGCAAGAACTGAAGCCGAACGATCTGCCACAACGTCGAATTTTCAGTGAATGGGCCCTAGAAAAGTTGGCAGAAAATCCGCTTTTTTATCGACAAATTTTGTTCAGCGATGAGGCTCATTTCTGGTTGAATGGCTACGTAAATAAGCAAAATTGCCGCATTTGGAGTGAAGAGCAACCAGAAGCCGTTCAAGAATTGCCCATGCATCCCGAAAAATGCACTGTTTGGTGTGGTTTGTACGCTGGTGGAATCATTGGACCGTATTTTTTCAAAGATGCTGTTGGACGCAATGTTACGGTGAATGGCGATCGCTATCGTTCGATGCTAACAAACTTTTTGTTGCCAAAAATGGAAGAACTGAACTTGGTTGACATGTGGTTTCAACAAGATGGCGCTACATGCCACACAGCTCGCGATTCTATGGCCATTTTGAGGGAAAACTTCGGAGAACAATTCATCTCAAGAAATGGACCGGTAAGTTGGCCACCAAGATCATGCGATTTGACGCCTTTAGACTATTTTTTGTGGGGCTACGTCAAGTCTAAAGTCTACAGAAATAAGCCAGCAACTATTCCAGCTTTGGAAGACAACATTTCCGAAGAAATTCGGGCTATTCCGGCCGAAATGCTCGAAAAAGTTGCCCAAAATTGGACTTTCCGAATGGACCACCTAAGACGCAGCCGCGGTCAACATTTAAATGAAATTATCTTCAAAAAGTAAATGTCATGGACCAATCTAACGTTTCAAATAAAGAACCGATGAGATTTTGCAAATTTTATGCGTTTTTTTTTAAAAAAAAGTTATCAAGCTCTTAACAAATCACTCTTTACGTTCTCAACCTACAAGCACAATCATGTCCAAAATAAATTGATTTGTGAAAATAAAAATAAATTTGTATGACATACAACATTTTTATTTTATTGCAAAGCAATTTCATGGAAAACATAAATCATTTGGTGTTAGCAAGAGTTTTTAAACCAATTAGAAGTAGGCCGGAACTGGTGTCCAAAAGCATGTCATTTATCATTTATAAAATCATAAGGAAAAAGAGGTATACTTAAAAAACCAAAAAAGAAGGTGCATAAGGAAGTACAACTTGCCAAAAAGGAATGCACAACTTTTGAGGGAAAAAAGGATACCTGTAGAAGGCATTATTAATGAAGTAAGGACAAAAGGTCATGGGGTAATTCCACAAAATTCACCCAAAATACAAACCCATCTTCTTTGCCCCAAAGTCCTTCAAGCATTTTGTTTTTTTGGTTTTCCTTTAAGGAAACAAACAAGTTGAAAGCAACAACTTGGGAGTGAGTCTTTAAATCGTCCTTTTTCCCCCTCCCGAGAATCCCAGGAGTGATTAATGATAGTCATTTTAACTTTAGCACCTACCTGTTGGATAAACAATTATCGTTGTGGCCCGATTCTTATTGCCAGCTATGAATGTGGCCACCGTTTGAGCGGTGGGAAATGCTGCGGCTGCTGCCGCCGCTGTCGTTGTTGTCTCCAAATGGGCCACACCGCTATTCGAGAGCGTTGTCACGGCCATATCGGCAGCTGCTGCCGCAGTGGCATAACTGCCAAAGCCATCGGTTATGTTGCCCACAAAACCACCATTGCCTTCGCCGCCATTATTGATGCTGCCAATAAAAATATCATCATAAGTTGAACGAGATGAGGGTAATTGTGGTGATGCTCCTGTGGCCGAGGAGAAATATTGAGCCGTATAATCGCTGACATTTGTTTTGGAGACATTGTTAAGGGTTTTATTCAAAAATGCTTTCAGGCGATGTATGGCGTTCGTATTACTGTTGGCCTTGGTTGCAGCTGCTGCATTGCTTGATGGACTGGCCATGGATTCATGTAGAAAGGCAGTTTCGTGATGTGGGCTTAGACTGTGGTTGCTTGTTGTGGCTGTTGCTGCTGTTGCTGCTGTTGTTGTTATGGCCATTATTGTGGCCTGCTGCGTTGTTGCTGTAGCTAATGTTGTTGTCATGGGCTCTTGGGGTGTTGGTGGTGGTAGCATAACTTGGTGTTGAGAAAAAAAATTCCTATAAAGGCCTATGAAGGTGTTGTGGTTGTTGTTGTTACTACTGCTGCTTTGGGAACTATTGTTTTCTATAACAGCCGGAATATGGTTAATAACAAGTTCCTTTGTTGTTGTTTCTGCTGTTGTTTCGATTTCTTTCTATGACAATGCCAATGTTGCTATTGTATGATCTGTGATGATGGCAAGTGTTGTTCATTATTGTAGCTTTTATGTGCGTTTTTATTTTTTGCCTTTTCCCCTGTGGCTTTTTTCTTATTTCTCCAGCATTTTGTCTATTTTTTCCCTTTACTTTGGTAGCTTTTTATTATTCTTTGGTGTCTCGGGTGCTGTCCTCCTATAAATAGCAGGGACTTTGATGAGCCTTTTATTTGGAATAAAATAACACACAAAAAACTAATATCTAGATTATTGTCATCATTATTTATACAAACACTTTTGTTTTATGTCATTTTCTATTTTTCTTCTTCTTCTTCTTTCTATTGAGAGGGGGAAAACAACATACTTTAACCATCATTGTTATGTTTATTTATGTTCTATTTGAGTTACGTGATTACCATCGGATTACTTAGAGTTTGTTTTCTACTGCTCAGAAAGTTTGATGACCATTTAGAGTGCTTATAATTAATGGGACCATGACGCGTATGGTTATTATGAAAATAAAATATCAATCATACGTCATAGGAAAAAAACAATGGCAAACAAGCAAGAGGATTTCAGTAGGGGGAACATGGATTAAATTCAATTAAAACAATTCATTTAAGAATCACTTCTCCGAACGGTTTCTTTTGATAGCCAAAAACCAAAAATTAAAGCAAAATTTTTTTATTTACCCGAGTAAAAATAACATTGATATGGTCAGATCTAATCGTATCTGTCATCAGATATAATTGGATCAAATTATATTTTACAAGTAAAGGGTGCAAAGTTCAGCCGGCCCGAATCTTGTATACCCTTCACCTTGGACCGCATTTGTAAAGTTTCTTGAATGACTGGACCGTACTTTTTATGCCTGTTTGAAGTCATAGAAAAATATCACCTACAAAATTTGAGGAAAATCGAGTAATACTTGCGCCCTCCAGAGGCTCAGACAGCCAAATTGGGAGATCGGTTTATATCACAGCTATATCAGATTATGAACCAATTTTGACCATACTTGACACAGTTCTTGGAAAATATCATCTACAAAATTTCAGGAAAATCGAGTAATTCTTGCGCCCTCCAGAGGCTCAGACAGCCAAATTGGGAGATCGGTTTATATCGCAGCTATATCAGATTATGAACCAATATAGACCATACTTGACACAGTTGTTGGAAGTCATACCAAAGCGATATTGCAAGATTTCACCCAAATCGCATAAGAATTGTTCCCTCTGGAAGCTCAAGAAATTTAATCGGGAGGTCGGTGTATATGGTAGCTGTATCATGTTATGGACTGATTCAGACCATACTTGGCATAGTTGTTAGAAATCATACCAAAACCACGTACAAACTTTCAGCCGAATCGGATACGAAGCTCAAGAAGATAAGACCCAAGATCGGTTTATATGACAGCTATTTCAAAACATGAACCGATTTGGCCCATTTACTATCCCAACCGACCTACACTAATAAGAAGTATTTATGCAAAATTTCAAGCGCCTTCGAAAGTTAGCGTACTTTCGACAGACAGACGGACTTGGCTAGATCGACTTAAAATGTCATGACGATCAAGAAAATATATTTTATGAGGTCTTAGACGAATATTTCGAGGTGTTACAAACGGAATGACAAAATTATTAGACCCCCATCCTATGGTGAAGGGTAGTATTAAATAAAATGTGATCTCAAATTTGTACCAAATTTTAAATTTTCAACCCTACACCACCACTGTAGTACCTCAAATGTTAATTTTTTATACCCTACACCACCACTGTGGTACAGGGTAATATAACTTTGTGCATTTTTTTGCAACGCTAAGAATTTTCAATTATTGCACCCTATACCACCATTGTGGTACAGGTGGTATAGGGTGCATTGTACATTTACTTGCAACGCTTAAAAGGAGAGGGGCTCGACCCATTGATAAGTATACCGATCGGCTAAGAATCACTTTCTGATTCGATTTAGCTAGAGCCATTGGCAAAAATTGGGGGTTTAGATTGCGTGTCAAGCATTAGGTATATACTGCAGTTGTCTTACCTATAATGCTATATGGTGTTGTGGTCTGGTGGACGGCGCTTCAATAGTCCACTTACTGCTCAATACTTAACCGGATCCTAAGGATGGCTTGTTTGTGCATATCAGTCCCACTAAGGACAACACAAATGATGTACTGAATTTAATGCTACATCTTATGACCCTGGACATTGTGGCTACCCAAATTGCAGAGACCACTGCCGTGAGGTTAAGGGAGCTTTCTCATTAGTTATGTGGCGGTGTTCCATGCAGTGTGGTTTACACTCTACCTGAGCCACATTTAGATAAAAAGTACTGTACCACTATTCCTGATAGAACCAACTTGAACTACGATATCCCTGGTAACAGATGTTAAATAGATATCTATACGGATGGTTCCAAACTAACTAACACCAGGTTGACTTTGGTGTGTATTCTAAAGATCTAGAAGTGGTCATATCGAAAAGGTTACCCGACCTTGCAGTGTGTATCCAGCGGAGTATCTTGCAATTAAGGAAGTGGTGGAATGGCTAAGATGTATGTCATTACGACGATTGGCATAAATATCTTCTCAGCCCATAAACCCCTGGAGAACGTTTCTGAACACAAAAAGCGCCCTCGACTGTCGCAGATCTCTCAACGAGATGGCTGAACAATTCAAAATTCACCTGTTCTGGGTGCCGGGCCACAGAGATATTCCAGGGAATTGTAAAGCGGGCGAGCTTGTGGGACTTGGTACTAACCAACACATTCCATGGATACTGGAATCTGTGGGTATGCCTCTAGCGACATGTATTAAGCTAAGTTTCCAGGACCAGTTCCAAAGGTCACAAAGAGGGGGCTGTGAGCATTCCAAAACTATGTGGCCTAATCTAGACCTGAAGAGGTCTACTGCTTTGCTGTTTTTGGCCAGAACAGACGTCTCAGTCATTGTGTTCGTCATGACAGGTCACTGTCGAATCGGAAAACATGCTGACAGATTGAAGGTTGCCAGCAATGACTTTTGCAGAAGCTGTGGGGACATCGAAGAAGAAGAAACTATAGAACACCTTCTTTGTGTGTGTGTCCCGCACTAGCAGTCAGAAGGAGTTCCACTTTAGTTTCCCATTTCTTTGAGAACCTGTCTGATTTAGCGGATAAGAACATTCGCAATTTATTGGGTTATTTAAAGCGATCTGGATGGTTCAACGGTAGGAACTAAAAGGTTTCTTCTTTCTTCTGTTCCTGTGGTATCACAATGGATGAAAACGTCTAAGTGAGTCTGATGGCAGACTGCCACTACCTAAACCTAACCTTAGCTATGTCTGTCTCTCTGTCTGTCCATGTATTCTTGTGACCCAGCTACAGGTCGCATTTGTTGCCCAATTGTCATAAAATTTTATTCAAGTCACTTTTATGGTCCAAGGACGAACGCTATTGGTTTTAAACAAAATAGGATCAGATTTAAATAGAGCTCCCATAAAAGGGATGATTTTTAAGAGCTATAGGAAACTTTTTCAAACAAAAAAAAAAAACACATAAAATTCAGAAAAATTCATAAAATCTTTATTTGAATCGATAGTACGTTCCATATAATTTAATGTTTGAAAATAATTTCATGCAAATGTTGACTGTGACTGCGCCTCAAATGGTCCATTTGCTTAGTTCAATTTTGGCATACTCTTTCCAACATTTCGGCAGGTATTTCACGAATAAATGCTTCAATGTTGTTCCAATGCGTCAATTGTAGCCAGCTTATCTATATAGACATGAGCCTCACATAACAGACATAGCCCCACAAAAAATAGTCTAAAGGCGTTAAATCGCACGATCTAGGCGACCAATCGACCGGTCTCGAACGTGAAATAAAATGTTCACCGAACTCGCCTCTCAATAAGTCCATTGGTACAAGTGCTGTATGGCATATGCACCGCACCGCCACATGCATACAAGTCAGGCTCTTGCATTTTGAGCAAAATAAGTTGGATATCATCTCACGATAGCGCTCACCATTCACTGCTACGTTACGATTCGAATCATCATTGAAGAAGTACGGTCCAATGATGGCACCAGCCCATAAACCGCACCAAACTGTGACTTTTTCTGGATGCATTGGTAGCTCTTGCAATGTTTCTGGCTGATCTTCACTCCAAAATCGATAATTCTGCTTATTTACGTACCCATTGACCCAAAAATGAGCTTCGCCTTAAAATAAAAGGAGCGTGCGATGAACATTCTTAACAGACCACGCATTTTGATAATAAAATTCAATAATTAGCAAGCGTAGTTCGTTTGTAAGACGATTCATGGTTAAGTTTTAGACCAAACTGAAGATGTTTTACAGTGAAACAAAACACGAAACGTGCGTGAGATGTTTAAACCAGTGTTGCCAAAAAGATAATAACTAAAAATCATCATTTATATAACTTTTATCCGATATTGGCTTTTAAGGCAGTAATGGGTACAATGTTGGTCCTATCTTTACAAAAATTTGCATCTTTCATTTGATCTCCTAGTGCGTGTGCTAAATTTCTTTCATCCGATGTGGTTTGTGAAGACTGTAGAAACCACAATCTTAACAATAATTTGCGTGAGATGTTTTACTTGACGTCACAGTAATGTACAAAATTTCATAAAAATCGCTTCAGGTTTAGGTATAGCTTCCGTACATACCTTTCATCCGATACAGCCTTTTAAGGCTTTAGTAGCCACAATTTGGGTCCTATTGTAAGAAAATCTTACAAGGTTTTATTCGATATTTCAAAAGGTATTCAAATTTAAATTTATTGAGGCCACCGTAGCGCAGAGGTTTGCATGCCCGCCTATGACGCTGAACGTCTGGGTTCGAATCCTGGCGAGATCATCAGAAAAAATTTTCAACGGTAGTTTTCCCCTCTTAATGCTGGCAAAATTTGTGAGGTACTATGCCATGTAAAACTACTCTCCAAAGAGGTGTCGCACTGCGGCACGCCGTTTGGACTCGGCTATAAAAAGGAGGCCCCTTATCATTAAGCTTAAAACTTGAATCGGACTGCACTCATTGATATGTGAGAGAAGTTTTCCCCTGTTCCTTAGTGGAATATTCATGGGCAAAATTTGCAATTTGCCATGCAAATTTAAAGTCTGATTAGATTTCGACATTGTAATGCGATATGGCTGAAATTTTGCATGTAGTGTTCAGTTATGACTTCCAACAATCTTGGTAAGTATTGACCAAATCGGTGTATAACCTGATATAGCTCCCATATAAACCGATCTCACGATTTGACATCTTAAGCCCCTGGAAGGCACAACTTTCGTCCAATTTAGCTAAAATTTTGAATGTAGTATATTGTTATGACTTCCAACAACCGTGGGAAGTATGGTCGAAATCGGTATGCAGCTTGATACAGCTCCCATATAAACCCATCTCCTGATTTGAGATCTTAAGCCACTGGGAGCCGCCATTGTCGTCCGATTTAGATGAAATTTTGCACGTGGCGTTCTGTTATGACTTCCAACAACCATGACAAGTACGATTAAAATCGGTCTATAACCTTCCATTTAAACCGATCTCCTGATTTTTCTTTTTGAGCCCCTAGAAGCCCCAAATTTTATTCGACGTGAAATTTTGCACATAGTGTTCCGTTATAACTTCCAACAACTGTGGTAAGTATGGTCGAATTCGGTCTGCAACCTGATACAGCTCACATAAAACCTATCTCCCGATTTCAGACCTCAAGCCATTGGGAGCCGCCAATGTTTTCCGATTTAACTGACATTTTGCAAGTGACGTTCGGTTATGACTTTCCACAATCATGTCAAGTACGATTCAAATCGGTCTATAACCTGACATAGCTCTCATATAAACCGATCTCCCGATTTTTCTTCTTGAGCCCCTAGAAGCCCCAAATTTTATTCGTCGTGGCTGAAATTTTGCACGTGGTGTTCCGTTATGACTTCCAACAATCGTGGTAAGTATGGTCGAAATCGGTATGCAGCCTATAGCTCCCATATAAACTCATCTCCTGATTTGAGATCTTAAGCCACTGGGGATCGCCAATATTTTCCGATATGGCTGAAATTGTGCATGTGGCGTTCTGTTATGACTTCCCACAACCATGTCAAGAACTAATTAAATCAGTTTATAACCTGATATCGCTCCCAAATAAACCGATCTCCCGACTTGAGATTTTGAGCCCCTGAAAGCCCATTTGTTATCGGATTTGGCTTAAATTCTGCATTTAATAGTATTGTCCGTGTTTAGTATTGTCCGAATCCGTGTATAACCTGATATAGCTGCCATATAAATCATCTCTTCATTAGTCTTTTACGTCGTTTTGATGGGTACTTGTGAAAGTACATCAAGCAGTGCTTGGAATATTTGAGAGAAAGATTCTTCATAAAATATATGGACCAATTTGCGTTAATGGAGAATATAGGCGACGTATGAACAACGAGCTGCATGAGCTGTATAACGACGATAGCATAGTTACACGCATCAAAATACAACGGCTGCGTTGGCTAGGTCATGTTGTCAGAATGGATGAAGAAGCTCCAGCAAAGAAGTCTTTTGAAGGCAAACACACGCAAACTGGGAAGACCAAAAGCCCGATGGAAAGATCAAGTGTTAGGAGACATCTCGAAACTTGGTGTAAGAGATTTTAAAATTAGGGCAGAAGATCGAGGCGCTTGGAATGCTATTCTACGTTCGGCTAGTGAAATACATGTTCTGTCATAGCCAATTAAAGACGAAGAAGAAGTGCACATGTGCCCTTTAATTAAGTAAATTTTTGAAAATTTTTAGTTCCCAAGATTCGGCCCAGTCAAACTAAAACGTTTTTACTTGTTTTTACCTTCTTTTTTTAACACAATTCCTTTTTCTTGTAATTGTCAAAAAAAATAATTTTTGTTACCTCATTCAATTTGTTTATCTGTTCTCCTACACATGCACTAACTCGTTACACCCCAATTTGCTTTTGTTTAGATATGCATGCTGTTTCTTTTTCGTTTAAATGTTTTGTCCTTAATTATTTATTGCTGCAGCTAGGAAAATCCATGTACGTATATTTCTCTCCAGCTGAGACTCTGAGGGAAATTTTAAACACAAATTTTAAGGTTTTCGTTTTTTATTTTGCGACATAAAACTAATGTTTTTCAAGTCGTTTAAGTTCTGAACTAGCATAGTATATGACCTGAATAGAAAAACTAATAAAAATTCATTAAGGAAAAGGAAACGTTGGGAGGTGCTGACTATAAAATGCCCTAAACCTACTCTTTTAGTGAGAATTGGAGAATACCAATGAAGGCAGTGAATATAAATTGGAGCTATATATTAGCTGTACACATTTTTATTTCGTTTTAGCAAATCGGTGTGGATTAAGATATAGGTTAGGTTTAAATGGCAGTCTGCCATCAGACTCATTTGGACGTTATAGTCCATTATGTTACCACAGGAACAAGAGAAGGAAGATGCCTTCCAGTTTCTATAGAAAATTTTGCCAAAAATTTTATTGTTGTCGAGTTTGGTTAATGTAGTAATTGTATCATTGATGCGTTTTCGCTATTAATACGATTCAAATACAACATACCAACGCACGGCCCTTGAAGCCATCACACCTAATACGGTTGAAAAGTCTTCCAACCAAAGACGAAACGCGTCCCATAGTGGTTGGTGTGTGTTTCTATCTTTGGCTTTTCTTTTCCATTTGCATCTCCGATCATCTAGCTCGTCTCGAAAGAAAAAAAAAAATATTTCCATAGAAAATGTTGTGAAAATTTGATTTTTATAGTAACATAGGAATAATTTGATAATATGGTGTTAATTTTATTAAAATGTTACAAACACTAAATTTCCCATGAACATTCTATTAAGGAATAGGGGATAATTCTCTCATATTGATGAGTGTAGTCCGATTAAAGCTTAAGCTCAATGATAAGGGACCTTCTTTTTTATATCGAGTCCGAAAGGCGTGCCGCATATCAACACCACTTGGTAGAGAAGTTTTAACATGGCAGGATGCCTTACAAATGTAGCCAGTATTAGTAAGGGGATAACCACAGCTTTTTGAACCCAGGCGATCGGCGTCATAGACGGACATGCTAACCTCTGCGACACGGTGGCCTTAAAATGTTAATGCTATATAACTTGTTATCAGAATTGTGTTCCCCTTCGCTTTATTTTCAATCACTTCCCCTTTCTAGGTTAGGTTGAAAAGAGGGTGCAGATATTAATCCGCCCCATGCTACTATGGACATACACCTAAGCCAGTATTCGACATAAAGTAATCTCTAAAAAGAAAATTTTAACTTAGGAATTCTGTGCTACTTACAAAATCCTTAATTTTTTTCAATCCTACTCCCCTTAGTTGCTTCATGTCTGGTATTGTATCTCCACCTAAGTGCCGGTATCTGTTAGACGCGAAAGCCGGGCAATGACAAAGGAAATGCTCCAACGTCTCATCAACTTCCCCGCATGCCCTACACACGCTATCACTTGCCGCACCGATTTTATATAAGTGAGCTCTTAGTCATATTTGTCCCGTTATGATACCAATAGCTATAATGACCTCCTTCTTGCTTCCGTTCAATAATAGCCTCGTCCTCTCACGATCTGGATCACCCCATAGGATTTTCGCCATCCTACCGACCATCTCGCTGTTCCACAATGTTGCATGCGCATTCGTCACCCACTTTCTTAACTCGGACTGCGTCGACCTGAAAGGCTTCGGTTTAACGAAGTTTATTGACAGCTGTCCTCTGGCTTTCACCGCCAAATTTCTCCTTACTCCATTATGGCCCGTCACCCAACGATGCGGATTTTGCCATCCTCAGAGAAGACGTATATCTCCTTCTTACACTACAAGACTGTTTGTGACCTTACCGTCCTGGTTGTTATTGCCCTTATGGCAATTTTACTGTCTCCTTCTTACACTACAAGACTGTTCGTGACCTTACCGTCCTGGTTGTTATTGCCCTTATGGCAATTTTAATGTCGGTAAAGATGTTCACACTCGACGTCCTCGCGTTAGCACCACACCACATTACGCATCCCGTGATCGCCCGGATCTCCGCCTGCAGCATCGTATTATGGTCAGGCAGTCTAAAACAAATCTCAGTCCCAGGGTTCTCAATGTAAATCCCCCGGGCCCAGGGTTCCCCTTTATATCCGTACCGATAACCATCGTTTTTTTCCTAAAAGTCAATTTTTATTTTAACACCCACAGTGCAATGACATTGCAACATTCTTTGCCACTTATATTAGTTCATCAATATTGAATATCCTCCCCATTTGCATTATCATACTAACCGAAGGCTTCTTGTGCTTAAATACACCAGCTCTCGAAGTCAAATTGCGCACTTTTCCATATTTGTGCGTTTGTTTGGGCATGTCGGTATGTAGGAAAAATACCATATGTTACTTTTTCTTGTTAGAGACTTTGTCGTTGTTTTTCTTATTATGTGGCCCCTATTGCCAATTTGTGGGGAAAAGTTTCTTTTTATTATGATTTTTTTTTTCGTTTTCAAATTGAAATGAAATTGAAAAGTGTAAATTGAAGACTGTGGGTGTGTGAATGCAAAATGGCATCATCAGTATTCAAAGGCAAAGGGTAATGCAATGAAAAAGAAATGATGCATGAAAGCGTATGAGTAAAATTTGATAGAGCACAAGCATATAGTTATCAATAGTACTCACTGGTCCAAAGTAGGTATATATAAAAAAAAAATTTGCCATTTTCACTCATAGTACAACATACGCCCTATTATGCCTCATTGTTATGGTTGATGATTATACAGCATTTCTTTAATACTGACTTTTCAATATCCCCCAAAATGTGTTTAGTTGATGTAATTGAATACTTAATTTTATGGCTGCTGGAATCGTAATGACTTTTCTAATTTTTCTGCTCTATCATCATTGAATTCATTTGAAATCTCCCCATAATAGATTCATATCCAATTTAAAATCGCCTTTTTCATCCTACACACACACACACACACTCACATGCCCATATTGATGGGTTTTGCCCTTATTAGCTCTCTAACCATAGGCTTTTAGATTTTGCCAGCACTTTAAAGGATATTGCGCATTTGTTATCTGGGATATGTGTGTTTTGTACTCAAAAAAGGAAGGAACAAAACATTGCCATATGCTTCATATTGCTTTAAGCCTTGTTAGTTGTGTTTTGACCCACTTTGTTTAATTTTTTTTATGGGGGGGTAAGCTTTTGTCATAAACGAAAGCGAAATTGAAACATTTAAAGAGATAAAATTAAATGGATATATTGTAGAAGTACTAAACGCAAAAGAACTTTTAAAGTACATGGTGACGTATGATTGTCATTTTGCATTGGGCGGCTACAACACGTATACGCTGCCAAGGCCAAACAACATGACTAGGATGGCATAATTTCTTTTAATTTTTTTTTCTCTTCCATTCTATCCGTCAAAAACATGACAATGAAAGAAATTTAGACATAATTTTACATGTAACAAGTAAAAGCGTACTAAGTTGTCCTCGCCGAATCAATATACCCTCTACCATGGATCGCATTGTGTTTTCCCGATATATCTTTATAGGCAAACAAAGGATAAGAAACTGGTTTAATGAATTCAGTCGTGGCCGACGTTCGCTTTAAGTCGAATTCTGTGAAGGTTGTCCAAAAAACGGCCGTAGTACCAGAGAACATACTGCCATGCCTGCACTTATAATGCAAGAAATAAAGCCTTCTTTGGGCATTTCTTCAACTAGTATACATTCGATATTGTAACAACGCCTAGCCGTAAAAAAGTTCGTTCTCGTTGGATTCCGCACAATTAAACTATCGCACAAAAAAGGCTCCCGTCGGTTAGTGCAAGGAAATTTTGAAAAAAGACAATCGCGATGCTTCAAATTACGTTTAGAAAAGTGTCACAGGTGGCGAATGGTGGATCTATGCCTATGAGCCCGAAACAAAATAACAATCGACCGGGTGGGTCTTCGAAGTCGAGCCCCATCTAACGAAAGATGTTGTTGGAAGAGGCACAAGATCGTCACAGGTGGCAAATCGTGGATCATGTATGTGAGAGCGAAATCGAGCCACATCTAACGAAAATTGTTCGAGGAAGAAGCAAATTGTCGCCTGTCTCTACAGCAAAACTGGTCAAACTGTTACCCTCGAGCTCTATAGGAGGTCAATTCTGAATGGTACATCGCAATTTGATTGCCTGAAATAATCGAAAAACGAACAAGAGAAGACGCATCACCATGTCAATGCGAGCTCTTACATATCGGCTAAAACCAGTGCTATTTTAAGCGACAAAAAAGTGTAATTGATGGGTCATCCGCTGTACAGCCCTGACTTGGCACCCAATGACTTTTTTTATTCCCGCACCCTCGAAAAAAAATACAATTTTTCTAAAATTTTCCCTCTTGGAAAAATTTTATTATCAAAGAAGATTTTTGTAAAATTTTGTCTGTACTTAAATTTTATCTCTAGGCAAACTTTAAAAAACGTTGTCTTCAGGAAAAATCTGCTAAAATTTTGTCGTTTATGACATTCTTCTAAAATTTTATCCTAAATGAAAATTTTTCTAAAAGTGGTCTCCACAAAAATATTGCCAAAATTTGGTCTCTAGGGTTATTTTACTAAAATTTTATCTTTAAATTTAAACAAAGTTTTGTTTTTAGGGAAAAGTATACCTAAATTTAGGAAAAATATTACTAAAATGTTGTCCATAGATAAAATTTAACTAAAATTTGGTCTTAAGGGAAAATTTTATTATAATTTTGTCTTCCCGGAAAACTTTACTCAAATTTTACTATATTTTGGTCTCAAGGAAAAATTTAATAAAATTATGTCTTAGGAGAAAATTTTACTAAAATTTGGAGTTATTGGACAATTTCACTAAAATTTGGACTTAAGGGAAAATTTAATAAAATTTTGTCTCTAGATAATCTCTACTAAAATTTGGTATTAATGGAAAATTTCATCAAATTTTGTCTTAAGGGAAAATTGTACTAAAATTTGGTGTTAATCGACAATTTTACTATAGTTTGGATTTAAGGGAAAATTTATTAATATTTTGTCTCTAAATAATCTTTACTAAAATATGGTATTAAAGAAAAATTTTACTAAAGTTTTGTTTTTAGGGAAAAGTATACTTAAATTTAAGAAAAAAATACTAAAATTTTGTCTTTAGAAAAAAATTTGGTTTTAAGGGAAAATTGTACTACAATTTTTCTAAAGCTTTATTTTTAGAGAAAAGTATACTTAAAATTGAAAAATAATTACTAAAATTTTATCTTTAGGGACAATTTTACTAAAATTTGGGTTTAAAGGGAAAATTTCAATATAATTTGTCTCTGCGAAAAATGTTACTCAAATTTTGTCGTTGGGCAGAATTTTACTAAAATTCGGTTTTTTGGGAAAATTTTACTAAAATTTTTAGTTCAATGAAAATTTTACTACCATTTTGTCTAAATTTTTTCTAAAGGGACAATTTTACTAAAATATGATGTTTAGGAACATTTTTGCTAAGATTTGGATTTAAGGAAAAATTTACTAAAATTTTTGTCTCTAGATAATCTTTACTAACATTTGGTATGAAAAATTTGACGAAAGGTTTATTTTTAGGGGAAAATATACTTAAATATAGGAAAAAAATTACTAAAATTTTGACTTTAGGGAAAACTTAACTAAAATTAGATTTAAGAAAAAATTTCACAATAATTTTGTTGTTAGGGCAGAATTTACCAATATTTGGTCTTTTTGGAAAATTTTGCTAAAATTTGGTGTAAAGGGACAATTTTACTAAAAGTTGGACTTTTTACTAATTTTTAAAATTTGTCTTTGGGAAAAACTTGTTAAATTTTTTCTATAGAAAAAAATTCACTTAAATTGGTCTTTGCGGAAAATTATATTTAAAATTTGTTATTGGGGCCAAATTGTACTAAAATTTGGCTTTAGGGAAAATTTTACTAAAATTTTTGCTTCAATGAAAATTATAATAAAATACTTAAATTTTGTCATAAGGGAAAATATTACTAACATTTGGTGTTAAGGGACAATTTTACTAAAATTTGGACTTGGAAGAAAATTTATTAAAATTTAGTTTTTTGGGAAAATTTTACTTAAATTATGATTTTTAGGAAACATTTTTCTAAAATTTGATATTTAGGAAAAATTTAACGTAAGTTTTATGTTGAAGAAAAATGTATCTTAAAATAAAGGAAAATATTAGTTAAAGATAAAATTTTGCGTCTTAAGAGAAAATTTTACTATAAATCTGTCTATTGGGAAAATTTTACTTGTATTTCATATTTTAGGAAAAAAGGAATATTGTCACAATGGAAAATTTTTACTAAAACTTGATCTCTAGCGAAATTTTTTTTTTCTAAAATTTGGTTAATTAAAAATTTTACTAAAATTCTGTTTTCAATAAGTTTAGGTTAAGTTGAAAAGAGGGTGCGGATATTATTCCGCCAGTAATCGGCTTGTTGGGCGCTTTAAATATTAAAAAGTAAACTCGAAAAAGAATATCTGTCAGGTATGATTAGGTGCTACCAAATTTTACCAAAATTTTGCCTTTAATGAAGATTTTACTAAAAAGTAGTCTCCAGTGAAAATTTTAGAAGGCATCTTATTTTCTTTAGGAAAAATTTTACTCAAATTTTGTCTTTAGGTTAAAATTTTTCTAAAGTTTTGTTCGTTTTAGGGGAAACTTTTCTAGCATTTTGTCTATAGGGAAAATGTAACTAAAACTTTGTTTTTAGAGAAAATTATACCAAAATAATTATTTAGGGAAAATTTTACTCAGGGAAAACTTTACTACATTTTGTCTATAGGAAAAACATTACCAAAGCTTTGTTTTTAGAGAAAATTTTTATCAAAATAAGTCTTTAGGAAAAATTTTTACTAAAATTTGATCTTTAGGAAAAATTTTTACTAAAATTTGATCTTTAGGAAAAATTTGTACTAAAATTTCATCTTTAGGGAAAATTTTTAATAAAATTTGATCTCTAGCGAAAATTTATTTTACTATAGTATGACTATATTAAGACACAAGTATTGAATATTCAAAAATGGTAAAAAGTGCATTTTTGGAAAAAACCTTAAAGCGGTGTCGAACGCTATAAAAAGGCTCAAATTGCCCGTATCGTTGCACTAAGACTGTTTTAAACGCTTACGAGTGAATGCTGTTCTTGAAGGCCATAACCCAACTAAGACGTTAACCTATCGCAACAAATCAAATTTAGTTTTCTTTGTTTTTTTTATTAGTTTGGGATTCAGCATCACCTGTTCAGCCAATCCTAATGAATTTACATCCTTACAAACCTCTTTAAAAATATTGTGGAAAATTTAAGAAATCTTTTTTTCCTCATATCCTTGTCATAGCTCTTATTTACATTTCTTTTTATCCATAAATTTCAATTTAATTCTATAAAACTTTAACCCCCGGGGTCTAAAAAACTGCTTGTTCATCCTTAGCCTTGACTTGCTTCTTTGTTAAGATTTCTTTCTTAAATATTTATACGTTTTTGTTTCTTTCTCACTCTCACAGGAATTAACTTTAGTTCTAAGCCTTTACAATGTCCAAAGATGAAAACAAAAAACAAAATAAATAACAGTGGGATAGGTCTGTTAAAAAAGGCTAGATAGATTTTCGTCAATTTGTTGTTGTTTTTTTCCCTACAACTCTTCAGGCGATAGAATAGAAATCTACACTTTTTCTCTTATATATGAATATTTGCTTTACTATTATTATTGTTTGCTTAATGCTTCCATAATTTACATGTTTAGTTTTAATTTCATCTCTATCCTCCACAATTTGAAAAGTTTCATATCATAATAAGTTTCTTATATCTAATTTGTATGATTTCAAGCATTTGACATCTTTTACACTTCTTTACAACTTGGCGTTTCTTATCCAAAGAATTATGGCCCAGGCCAAAGTTTTATTAATCTTTGATTTATTAAAGCCTTTGGCTCAAAGTCAAAGGCTGCTTCGAATCTAATTTGTTTTATGTGTCTTGTTTTTGCCGCTTCAGTTGTGGTAGTTGTTGTTGTTTTGTTATTTATATTTATTGCTTTTATTTCGTGTAAAAACTTTCACTTGCATTCTTAGGCTTATATTCAGAGCACGCACACAAACTCGCTGCCACACACAAAAACAAAAACTTGGACAAACTTTTATTTAGTATGATGATGATGATGACGACGACGTCGACGACAAGTGGCTGTAACACATTCCTTTGGTGATGTTAGTGGTAGACGAAGTAGTAGTGGTAGTAATAAATTGGGAATTATGGCTGTTTTAGTTTTACTGTTGTTGCTATTCTATTTTGCTCTTCTTTGATTACTGTCACTTTATATTTTCAAAGTCATCACTTTCGCATGACCACATTCAAAACGCGACAATAGCAAACAAAACCCCGTCACTCTGCAACTCTTTTCTCTTCCCTACTCTCTCTTCTTTTCTTATTAACATTTCAATCAAAACAATTTAAAACATACTCTATTGTTTACCACAAAAACGCGCCAGTTCCGTTTCCGTTAGGGGTTTTGTTGACGGTTTGGCGTCTATGCTCTGCCGTTATGCCGAAGTTAACCGTATCCTTGCCGCCATAAAACTAATAACATTTCTTCACAAAGAATGGCTTTTATACGCCAAACGTATACTTCCAATGAAATCTAAGAGACCGCAGCGAGTAAATCAAATGAGAGAGATTGCCCCAAAACACACAATAAGAGTAAATTTGGCCAAAGTTAATATGCTTTCACTCTCCTTCTTTTGAACAGAGATGGCAAACAATGCATGCATAAATGCTAAAGAAGGAATGTGCTCTTTAAGTATGAAATTTCTCTTTTTAAGTTTTTGAAATGGATTCAATGAAAACATACAAATTATGCATAGTTAATATCTTATCTTATATAAAAATGAATTTGTGTTTGTTTGTATGTTCCGTATAGACTCAAAAACGGCTGAACCGATTTTCTTGAAATTTTCACAGATGCTGCATAATGATCCTATGGTGAAAAAAGGGTACTACATTTTTTGATATCTGAACCTGGACTCTCCCCCTTACCCTTATTTTCGGAAACGCAAGATCTAAGAGATGAGTGATGCGATTTCAGCGAAATTTTGTAAGCTCTCTTACACTAATATGGTATCCAAATTTCGGATGGGGTACCTGGGGGGGCGCCCCATACCCAAAACCTACCAAATATATATGACAATATGGGACTCAAATGAAAGGTATTTGCGAATAGAATACGAATCTGATATCAAAACGTGGAACTAAGTTTCCGGGGGTCCACCCCTTTCCCAAGACACCCCCCAAACAGGACTTATTTACTGACAATGGCAATATGGGACTCAAATAAAAGGTATTTGAGTGTAAAATACGACTCTGATATTCAAATATGGGACCAAGTAATGGGGAGCCGCCCTTCCCCAACAACACCCCAAAGAGGACAAATTTGCGACCATAGCAATATGGGGCTCAAATGAAAGGTCTTTGGGAGTAAAGCATGAATCTGATATCAAAATTCGGAAAAAGCGTCTATGGGGACACCCCACCCCCATAACATCACCCAAATAGAACGTATTTGCTGACCATTGCAATATGGATCTCAAACAAGAGGTATTGTAGAGTAGAACACGAATCTTTTATATAATTTCAGGGACAAGTCACTGAGTGGGCGCCCAATCCCCGAATATACCCCCAAACCCGTCATGTTTATCGAATATGGGGCTCAAATGAAAGTTATTTGGAAGTAGACCACGAACCTGATATCAACATTCGGGACGAACTATCTAAGGGGCGTCACACCCCCATAACAAGTCCCAAATAGGACATATTTGCTCACCATGACAATTTGGGTCTTAAAGAGAGTGGGGCTCGATATTGATAGTTTTTAGGGCCAATACCCCAAACCAGACATATTTCTTAATAAGGGGTTTAAATGAAAGGTGTTTGAGATTCGAAAACGAATTTGATATATTTGAGGCCAATGACAATATGGGGTTCAAATAAATGATATTTGAGAGTAGAGCACGATGCTGATACATTTCCAGGGCCAAGAGTCTGGGGGACCACCTCACCCCCGAGAACACCACTAAATCGGACATTATGAGAATATCGGGCTAAAATAAAGTCTTTTAAGAATGGAATACATCTACAATCCAAATTTAAATGACCCTAAACCCTCCGAGCGATTTCATAGACCAAAAACGATCATATGGGATTCAGATAAAGGCATTTATATTGTTATACTGTTAGTTAAGCGATATACATTTACTATTTTCGTAGCATGGTATTCGCTAAATGTTCTTTAATTGTAGAAAATAAATATTCAAAGCATAATTTTGTTCCATATAAAGTAGAAGAAGGCGCAGCGGAGCGGGTCCGGTTTAATATAAGACGAAACAGAATTATAAACTAAATTAAAGCAAAATAAATATAAAAAATAATTTATACTTTTTTCGTATTTCCGTTTTCTTAATTAAATGATTCGAAATATTAGTCGCAGATCTCATAACGTATAAAGTGGAGGCCACGTGGCGCATAGAAAGAACATCAGAAACATTTTTCAGTAGTGGTTATTCTCTCTATGAAAAGGTTTCCGTCAGTGACAAAAAGTATGTCCCCTTATCTTAGAGCTAAAACTCGAATTGAAAATCGTCATTTACAGAAGTCTACCCAATGGTCCTTAATAGGATGTTCGTGTGCACATTTAATGACACAATTCTCATATGCAAATTTGTCAACGAAATACCATTCAAAGACATCGTCCTCCCTTTCGCAATTCTTATACGATTTGCTTAACATTTAGCATGCTGAATTCACTTTTGACTAAATAAGGTTAGATTAAAGCAATAGTCAGGTCTATCAATTGAGATTGCTAGCAGCTCCACTTGGAGATCGAAGGTCTACTGTTGTCTTTGATACTAAAACATTAACTCACGCACTACTTGTTATGTCGACTTACGTTCACGAGACAAAATTTTATTTACGCACGACTCACGAGACACTCTGGGAATTAATCACGACGCACTAGACACCCAGGGCATTAATCAAGAGAAAATCACGACACACCAACTCGAATCACAGCTGAAAAAATATTTTTCAATGAAGCGTATATTAATTGTTTCTATGCGTTTCACCTACCGGATAGACCCGATGGAGTCCTTTATCGGCAAGGGCTGCCGTCTCAGTGTATAACACACTGCTACAACAACAACGACGCACGTGCACTTGTGCACACCACTATAGAGGAGTGCCAAACATAGAGAAAGAAAGAACCACTTTGTATAACAAAACCAAAGGTTTGGCAATGCAGACAGGAATTAGGACCATCTTAGCGAAGGTTCCTTCGAATCAGCAACTTCTGGTTGCTACTAATAATTATGAAGCCCTAAGCGAATTAAGGCAAGAAAAAGGTGTTCACCTATAATCCCCTCATCAGAACCGCCTCCTCAAGAAAGAAGCCAGTACAATACGGACCTGCAAGGTAGCTGACATGAAGTATTATCATTTCAAAAGAATAAATTCTGAGAGAAGTCATCCCCACACATTTTTGACATTTGAATCAATAAAAAATATGTTCACACAAAAAAATAGTCGTTTGAATTGATAGCACTTCGCATCAGCTACCTTGTACAGGGTTTTTTTTTGAAGGGACGCTACAAAAGTAGACCGATAGGGACATCAAACGACACCATATTTTTTGCCGCTCTTTTGACATTTCTTTTCAGTAAGGTTTGTCATTTCATGATGGTTGTGTATGTATCCATCGTATGTTCGTGAATTGGGCTGAGCAACAACTTGAAAATAATTCGGATTTTTATCGAAAAATCGTCTTCAGCGATGAGGCTCATTTCTGGCTGAATGGCTTTATCAATAAACAAAATATACATTATTGGTGAAACATCAATCCACGCGTACTCCATGAGTCATCATTGCATCCCGAAAAATTACGGTTTGGTGCGTTTTATGGGTCGGCGGCGTCATTGGGCCGTACTTCTTCCGCGATGATCAAGACCGGCACGATCCTGTGAATGGGAATCGCAACCGTTCAATGATAACAGAATATTCTTGGCACGAATTGGATGAAATGGACTTGAAGGACATGTGTTTCAAACAGCCACACAATCAATTTATTGTAAACCAAGTTTGGAGAACGTTTTATCTTACGAAATAGTCCAGTCGATTGGCCGCCTCGGTAGTGCGATCTGAAGCCTTTAGGCTATTTCCTTTGGGGCTATTTCAAGTCTATGGTCTATGTCAAGAAGCCAGCGACGATTGATGAACTTCGTACGAATATTGAACGCGAAATTGAATGCGTTATCGGTCGATTTGTGCTTAAAAATCGTCGAAAATTGGGTTCAGCGTCTGGACTTCTGCAAGCATGCCCGTGGTGGCCAACGGATTATGACCAAAGGTGGTTTACATATATACCCGAAGTGGTGGGTATCTGCCTTTTTACTTGCTTTTAATTCTTATTATGTTGATTTTTTTTTATTTCATATTTTATTTACATTTTATTTAATTTGTATAAATCATTCATTTTATTTGATACATTTTTTAGTCAAAGATGCTTAAGAGAAGAATTTTCCCTCTTCGCATGCATTTCCTCTTTCTCTTTTTTCACACAAACATACTTCAATTCAATTGTTTAAAATTTAACATTGACCTAACTTTCTCTTCATGTCTTGTTTTTTTTTTTGCTTATGATTTTGTTGGCCAAATTCTTAGCCATAATTTATGAAATATGTATTTGTATATTTTTGTAATCCATCCAAATCAATAAACATTTTTCAATTTTTGTTTATTGGCTATGAAGGCACGTTCATGCTTATTATTATTTTGATTTCTATGGTAAAGGGGGGAGAGCAAAGGTGGTATGTGGCTGCTGCTGACCTAGTCTCATTTTCACTATGAGGTCTGTGCTGTGTATTTCTTTTAATCGGAAGTGTAATAAATGAACGGAAATGAATGGAGATGGTATTGTTGGTGTAATGATAAACAACACCAACAATAAGCTGTGTTAATCAAGGGCTTTAACTTGAGTCCTTGATGTTAGTTGGTTGGCCAGAATGTTCAAGCATTGCTGTTACTAAGAGATTACTAAAGAATTATTGGTTAAAATTTCATTTTGTAAGCAATGATGGAAACGTTTTGTCTTAACGTAAAATTTAGTTTTTAGTGAATTCTACTTTCCGGTTACTGGCGACAAACGTTCGATAATCGTTTGCATGTGTTTTGATAAAGAAAAACAAAACAGCTGACACATTTTCCTACATTTACGGTATGTTTACGAGAGCATAACCATGCCTTTAAACTTATTACGAAAAATTGGTAGGTATTTTTATCTACAAAAATGTACTTTTGTATCCACCCTATTAAACATCCACCAAAAGTAATCCATTCCATTTATATCCAAAATTCAAATATTCCAAATAAACAAACCGTAGCCAAATACACGCAAAAATATTTGTATATGGTATGTTTAAAGTTTTATTGTCCGAAGTGGATATGCCTGCATATGATATGCATTGGGTTAATGTAAATAAATAACAAAATTCCAATCGGAAGAGGCACTTAAAGAATTATAGAAATAAATAGCACATATTCCATATTGTTTACTTGTAGTTTTTTTCTTTCTTGGCATTGTTTGTCTAACAGTAGCCATTATGGTAAGTGGTTAGGTATAACAAATAAAAATGAGTGGTTTACTACAAAAACACAATGCCTTGGAACGCCATTTCATTGGGCTTTTGCTGTTAGGCATTTTGGCTAATAAAACTATAACTATATTCTGACTTACCTGTGTAATGGGTATGACATAACAAACCAGAAGATACTGCTTTTAGCGGCTATAGTTATTCTTGTCTCTGGTGTCGGACTTTTGGCAAATCTGCATAATTCTTTGATACTGCTCAGTAACAGACTAGATATGGATTGGTTAACCAAGGAATTCCTATTTGCGGTTTAATGTTTAAGGGGCAGAAGTTTGATTTCCACATCCAATCGATAACATATCACATTGGCAATGGATTACGATGCACCAAATAATCATGAACCCTTAGATTAATGCTGGCTAAAAGAACCATGTGACAAAATTTTAGATCCGCTACGATATTAATCACTGAATGGATAACCCATTAACGACGAATGGGTACAAAAATACTCAAGAATAGAGAAAATCCAGCTCTAGTTATGAAAGAGGTATCCTACTGATAAAGAGGAAGAATGAAACAAGTAAAAGGGCATTAAGTTCGGCCGTGCCGAACTTTAGATACCCACCACCTCGGGTATATATCTAAACTCCCTTTCGTCACAATCCGGTAAAAATTTAACAAGGATATAATAATCATCCTATTTTATTGTAACTTCACTACTAAATCCGTAGTTATATCTTAATAGGGGCTGGTCTCGATCATATTTTGTTCAGATCCCGAGAATTCATATATTGGGTTGCCCAAAAAGTAATTGCGGCCATATCTGTATAGCCTGATCTGATTCATATTTGGGTCAAATGCCGGGAGGCTTAAAATAACTCACTATTTCAAATTTCAAGGAAATCGGGTAATAGATGCAGCTTTTATGGGCTAAATATAACTCACGTGTAAAATTTCAGCGAAATGGGGTAATAAATAAAGCCTCTATGGGCTTCAGACCCTTTATCGGGAGATCGGTCTATATGACAGCTATATCTAAATACAGTTCGATCTAAACCATATTTGCGTCGGTTGTTGGAAGGCCTAATACTACTCACTGTTTAAAATTTCAGCAAAATCAGATAGAAAATAAAGCATTTATGGGCATTAGACCCTTTATCGGGAGATCGGTCTATATGGCAGCTATATCTAAATATAGTCCGATCTCAACCATATTTGGGTCGTATGTCCGGAGGCCTCAAACAACTGACTGCTTCAAATTTCAGCGAAATCGGACAAAAAATAAAGCTTTTATGAGCTTCAAACCCTTTATCGGGTCATCGGTCGATATGGAAGTAACATCCAAATATAGTCCGATCTGAACCATATTAAAGTCGGATGTGGGCTTTAGACCCTTTATCCGATCTGAATAATATTTGGGTCAGATATCAGGAGGCCTCAAACTGCTGCTTAAAATTTCAGCAAAATCGGGTGATAAATAAAGCTTCTATGGGCTTCAGACCCTTTATCGGGAGATCGGTCTATATGGCAGCTATATCTAAATATAGTCCGATCTCAACCATATTTGGATCGTATGTCGGGAGGACTCAAACAACTGACTGCTTCAAATTTCAGCGAAATCGGGTAAAAAAATAAAGTTTCTATAGGCTTCAGACCCTTTATCGGGAGATCGATCTATATGACAGCTATATCTAAATATAGTTCGATCTAAACCATATTTGTGTCGGTTGTTGGGAGGCCTAATACTACTCACTGTTTAAAATTTCAGCGAAAGCGGATAAAAATAAAGCATTTATGTGCATTAGACCCTTTTTCGGCAGATCGGTCTATATAGCAGCTATATCCAAATATGGTCCGATTTGACCCGTTCAAGAACTTAACCAGCGTGCATCAAAAAGACGTATCTCTGACAAATTTTAGCTCAATATCTCAATTTTTGAAGGATGTAGAGCGATTACAACAGACGTATAGACGGACTGTCACACGGACATGGTTAAATCGTCTTAGAATTTTACGACGATTCGAAATATATATACTTTGTAGGCTCGGAAATTAATATTTCGATGTGTTGCAAACGGAATAAATAAATGAACATACCCCCTATCCTACGATGGTGGGTATAAAAATTCTTCCGTCAGTAAAGTTATGTTTTTTAGGGAAAAATTGGATTGTCGAAAATGGGCATTTTTTTTTTTTTTTAATTCAAAAAATCAAACAAAATATGTTCTAAAAATTCTTAGGAACGAGATTTCTGGAAACCTTTTTAGTGTCTTGTTGCATTTCTATACCAAAACTAAATAAATTTAGTGCTATAAACCTACTACTTACTTTTGCCTACAAATCGATGTTATGTCAAAGCCATTAAAATTCACTTTTCTCTAAATGGTGATAAAATATTAGGAAAATTTTTGTTTGTTTTAAAACACAAAGTGACTTGGGGAATAAGTTTGCCCCTGCTTCTGAATGGAATGTTATTGGGTAAATTTGCATTTGGCTTGGAAAATAAAGATTTTTTCAAAAATTAAAAACAAATTTATAAAAACTACTACACCAATATAAATGCTCTTAACAATGAATGCATGAAAATTCATAAAAATCTGACCAGGGAATCGAGGGTCAGGCTTTAATGGGTTAAGGACAACTTATAGAGCTAGCAAAATATCGATGGCATTATAGAAATTTTTTTTGTCTGAATATCGATTGAAATTTTTTCATTGATGCTATCGCAAAATTAAATTTTATGAAAAATTTAACAACAATAAACGATCCGACACTGAATGTACATAGCGTTATTGGGTTTTTTAAAACGATCGCATAGTTCAACGGTAGGAACTAGAAGGCATCTTCCTTCTTCTGTTCCTGTGGTATCACAATGGACGAAAACGTCTAAGTGAGTCTGATGGCAGACTATAAATTAAACCTAACCTAACACTAATCTACATTGCGCATGTACTAAATTTCCCATGAACATTCCATTAAAGAACAGGGGATACTTCTCCCATATCAATGAGTTCATTCCGATTCAGCTCAATGATAGGGGTCTCTCCTTTTTATGCCGAGTTCGAACGGCTTGCCGCGTAGCGACACCACTTGTTAGAGAAGTTTTAACAGGATACCTTACAAATGTAGCCAGCATTAGTAAAGGGATAACCACCGCTGAAAAATTTGGTTGATATTCACGCCGGGATTTGAACCCAGGCGTTCGGAGTCATGGGCGGACATGAATATAGAGGTCGCAATTTTCATTCGATTGGTAAAAATAAAAATTTATTACATTGGGTTTTTTTCGGTCTGTGCATTGATATTGCTTCTATGTAAGCCGATCTCCTGATTTGTACTTCTCATTTTTGTTTCATATATAGGTTTAGGAAAATTAACGATACTTTCGATATTTATTATTAAAAATATCGAAAATTTCGAATATTGCTTTTATTGATAGTTGCCATCTCTAGCCACTTACCTGTTTGCATCCTCTAGAAATGGAGTTTTGAAAGTGCTGCGGTTGTTCGCGCTGTTTCTCGCTAGCATCCATAACCATACGCTGAACAGTTATAAATCCCTAGTTAAATGTTGGTTTAAATTTTCAGGTGACTGCACTATGGACATAGGTATTTTCCATTTCTTGCCATTTGCTCCCATTTCTCACACTATTCACTGTTTTGGCTGGGACCCGCCTCTTGATTCCTAAGTGTAACTGCCTAAAATGTTAAGAATTTTCAAGTTTTTTGACTTATTATAATACATTGAATCAAGACATTTGGTAACAGTTCAACCAATATAAAAGACATTTAAAACCCCTTTTTCCCTTTTTCTTACCAATATTTTAAATGCCGGTTTTCTCTTTAATCTCCAAATGTTATATTCACCTTCAAAATTAGGATTGGTTGTGGCTCATGATGTATGGTGAGTTAAGGAAAGAATAAAATGAAAGAGAAGAAAATTGATGAGTTTTGGTTAAATTGTTGAAAAATTTTCGACGAGTTTATAGCAGTTCACTGTTATACAAATTATCATTGACAACAACCTTAAATATTCTTTGATAACAGTTTGTAGTTATTTGCAAATGACATTGTTATACATACCTCGAAGTCTATCGAAGTAATTCTAGCCATTTTATCGGCATTTGATTCAATACTTCACATTTGCCAACATTTGATATTTTAATTTCACTCCATTCGACTAATTACTTGCGGCCAGCATACGGGATTTAAACAAACTTGCCAATCATATATAAAACGACTAGCCAAACATAGGCAAATTAACCAGTATCGCCCTAGTGTTGCCATATGACAACGCAAAAGTACACTCAGCTTACTGACTGTTAATTCGCAACGGTGTGTCGTTATTGTGAGAATATGCATGTTTCTCGAATGGGGGAAAGGGCTCTCTCTAACAAGTGGACGTTTATTTAAGTCGTGTGATTGGTTCTCATATAAAATGGTTGCAAAATTGGGCTTTAAAAAAGCATGCAAAAATTGCCGAATTGGCAATTGTTCATATTACTTTGATTTGAGACGACAAATTATGCAAAATTTTGTGCTTTCTGGATAGATTTGAAGTTGTTTTAAAGTGTTGTGTAAATTTTTATTGATAAATTTGTTGACTTTTTTATGTCGATAAAACAGCGTTGCCATATTACACCACAAGTGCTGTTTGGGTACCGAAGGATAAAATGTCAGTCCAAAAGCATGCTAACTTTCATCGGAGTCGAATACTTCGTATACGGAGTAGTTGCAACTGCAGTCACGGACAATCAGTGGTATCAAGTGGAGTCTCTGTGATACTCGATATGACAGGGCGAATATTTGGCGCCTTTAAATAACCAATAGCCATAAGGTTCCCACAACGATCGGACCGGCACCAGCTTGCTTGCATATGGAGCTTGACTAGGATCGTTACCTTCACATAAAAATCTACAGCAACAACAACCAATAAAAAATTACCCATGCAGACATCTTAAGAGGAAACATAAAGACAAAAATGACACCGAATTTGAATCCACGCTTGTAGTTTGAAATCAGCTGTAGTATCATGAAATTGTATACAGTACCATAAGGTACAAGTATGGATATAGTACAGATAAAGCATAGGTTCATCGGGTGTCTTGCTCAATGAATTACGGTTTTTTTCGAAAAAAAAATTGTAGTTCGATTATCTAAGGTATTTTTTTATTTATTTTTGCGTTTCTTTTATTTGGTCACAAAATTATTTCATTTTATTATTAGATTTATACTTCCAACTTAGACCAAGTGTTTTCTTTTTTGTTCCTATTTTCAAATAGAAAAACAAAACAACAAAAACCTTTTAAGAGTCTCGCCAATGTGGGGTGCTTAAATGTATAGGGCAGACCACAATGAACACGATTTCGGCCTTTGTTTTGTATGAGGTGTTTTGTTATGACTTCCAACAACTGTGCTATGTATGGTTCAAACCAATCTCGGATCATGAATTTTTGAAACTCTAGAGGTCCCAATTATTATCCGATTTGACTGAAATTTTGCATGAAGTATTTTATTTCGACTTCCAACTATGGCCCAACTCGGTTCAAAACTTGATATAGCTCCCATATTAACCTATATCAAATTTGTTATAGGTTTATATGGGAGATGTTTCAACATCTTCTCCCATGTCATTCCACATGCGTGAAAAATATCATGTGAATTGGTCTTTAACCTGATATCGCTCCCATATAAACCAATCTCCATATTTTTTCTCCTTGAGCCCCTAGAGGGCGCAATTCTTATCCGATCTGGATGAAATTTTGCACAATGACTTCTATTATGATCTCCAACATCCAAACCAAATAAATCGGTTGAGAACCTAAAATAGCTCTAATGGCATGGCAACTTTTATCCGTTTTTCCTTTGTTTTCCTATAAACAGATAACGGGTAAAAAACTTGACAAATGCGATCCATGGTGGAGAGTATATAAGATTCGTCCCGGCCGAACTTAGCACGCTATTACTTGTTCTACTTCAAAATAGAAGCAAAAACGAAAACACACTTGTTCTGAACTGGAAGTACAAATTCTGTATTAGCTAATCCGATTAAGAAGGTGCTAGTTATTATTTTAGCCACATTCTTGCATGTAAAGTTAACGATCCCTGGTCATCATTCTTATGAGCAAGGTCGTTTGACATTTTTCGTGTCTTTTTCTAGTACGCACGATTTTTTTTTTTATTTTTTTCATTCATTCATTTTTTTCCAACTCACGTGACTCACTTGTGATTCACACACTACGTACATGACAACTTACCATTCATGGGACTCCTTAACTGTCGTTGATCTCTGACGACCAACTGTTATTGAGGCGGCATTTTTGCCGCTAGCTTTGTTGGTATGCAGTTAAGAGGGTTTTCTAGTTTTTCATTCATGTGCTCTCAGACCAATACCACCAGGATTTGATTTCTGCCATCAAATTTTTTCAATCACGAAGAGAACATCAAAAAACTATTTTCAGTGGTCGTTGTGTCCCTTAGATTGGTGACATTTGTGAGGTACTTTGACATGTGAAAACTTTTACCCAAGGAGGGGTCGCACTGTGGCACGACGTTCGGACTCTGCTACAAAAAGAAAGCCCCTTTTATTATTGTGCTTAAACTTGAATGGGACGAAATCATTGATACGTCAGAAGTTTGCCCCTGTTCCTTTTTGAAATTTGCATGGACAATTTTGTATTTGGATGTCGTCTTAGAAGTAGATAAAGGGTGATTTTTTTGAGGTTAGAATTTTCATGCATTAGTATTTGACAGATCACGTGGGATTTCAGACATGGTGTCAAAGAGAAAGATGCTCAGTATGCTTTGACATTTCATCATGAATAGACTTACTAACGAGCAACGCTTGCAAATCATTGAATTTTATTACCAAAATCAGTGTTCGGTTCGAAATGTGTTCAAATTTTGACAAATTTTGTTCAGCGATGAGGCTCATTTCTGGTTGAATGGCTACGTAAATAAGCAAAATTGCCGCATTTGGAGTGAAGAGCAACCAGAAGCCGTTCAAGAACTGCCCATGCATCCCGAAAAATGCACTGTTTGGTGTGGTTTGTACGCTGGTGGAATCATTGGACCGTATTTTTTCAAAGATGCTGTTGGACGCAACGTTACGGTGAATGAACACATTTCGAACCGAACACTGATTTTGGTAATAAAATTCAATGATTTGCAAGCGTTGTTCGTTAGTAAGTCTATTCATGATGAAATGTCAAAGCATACTGAGCATCTTTCTCTTTGACACCATGTCTGAAATCCCACGTGATCTGTCAAATACTAATGCATGAAAATCCTAACCTCAAAAAAATCACCCTTTAGTTCATGTTGTTGTCTTCAAACTTAATTCGTTTGCTTACTTTTAAAAATATCCAGATCCAGATAAGTCAAGTGCAGGATTGGCTGGTCAGATGAACTGGTGACATGTGTAGTGTGTTTCCAGTTCCCTCGCCGGACACAAATCAGATCGCTGGGGGAATGCTATTTAAGTTTGATGTTTATGTCCGCTGAAAGAACAGTAGAATGTTTTAAAGGTTAAGAAGTTTGCCCGGAACGACCATTGACATTAAAAGGCAAGACTTACTCTGGGTGTATGGGAGCGTTTGAGATGTAGTGAACGAAATATTGTTGCTTTTGTAACCGTGTGTTGTCTAAATTCATTGAAATGTTTGCTACGGGGTTGTAAAAATATACCCAGAAGGCAAGGATATCTAAAATTTGTTTAGGATGGTTCAAAGTTATATGGTTATATGTAATGTAGGCTGGATAGATGCAAATATTATGAGCGTCAATCTCTGCACAAAAAGAATATAAAAAAAATTGTTTTTACCAAAACAACTCCCTGTTGTTGGAACGTCTTTCTTAAAACAGATGTGAACACATTCCAAATCATTTAATCTTTTCATTGTTATACATCATTTTTATTTCATTTTCTTTTCGAAATAACTTTAGCACTTTAAATATTATGACGTTGCGCTAACATGTTTGCAATGCTTCTTGTATTTTATTTCCTCACATACTATGGGACGATTCTAGGATGTGAAGCGTCTTTTTCTTAAGCGGTAATCATTATATAAACTAGAAAATTAATACAATTAGTAGAAGCTGCTGCTTAAGCAGCTATTTTAACAGGGTTACACTTTGTTCTCTTCTAACATATAAGAGATAAAAAATTATTTGCTTTCAAATGTGTCCAACCGAGCGACCATAGGTAAGAGATAGTGTAGTATAAAATAAGTTCATTGTAATAGAAAAGTAATTACAAAACATATAGGTGACGACGTACAAGATTTTCCCCTTTTTCAGTTGCTTTTTTTTTGTTGCTCTTTTGCAATCTTAATGTAAAATATATCACACAAATGTTTCTGCCGTATTTTCAAACGATTTCCAGACTTTTTCAGATTCAGAAATTACACAATAAGAAGTAGTAGTTGAGGGTAGAGATACAATCGTTTCGTTCGTTTTCGTTATTACACTGCACTTTGAATCCAATTTAAGGCGCCACGAATGCGACGTAGCCGGGCACGAGCCAGGAAACTGCAAATCAATAGATATTCCACATAAGTACGACGTCCAGTTTGTTGATAATTGTTAAAGGAGGAAGCTGAGGCATCGGTGGCTGATTTGGCTTCACACATAATCTTGGTGGTTAGGGATAGTAGCCATTGTAAAATCTAAAGGGGAAAAGTCAAAAAGGTTCAAAATATTTCTTTTAATAATCTTAAATTCTTATTCCACTTACTTCTGGACTATTGGGCATACCACCAACTTTCAACCACTGCGAGGGAGCCCACAAATACAATTGCATTACATTAGCTGCTATGTCAGGACTAACACGTTTCGAAGGATTGGGCGATAATATATTATAAATCAATTGCTGCACCAGCGTAGGACATTCATCGGACAACTGTGGCAAATCATCGTCTTTGTAATCGGAGTTGCGCAAAGAATATGTTTGCTCTCCCTTGGCTATGGCCATACCACCACTGGAAGAATAAAAGGGATTGCGCATACCAAATATCTCATAAGCTATGGCTCCACAAGCCCACAGATCTGCTTTGGAATAGTTCAAAACCGCAAATGGACCAGGTTGTTTATTAATAATCTCGGGAGCCATAAGGGCTGCATTACCTCCCTTATCAATATCGAATGAGGTATAAGGCACTTGCAAACCATGTACACGATCTGCCAAACAACAGCCAAAATCGGATAAAACCAAAACAGGTGTAGAATTGTCATCATTTAATTCAATTAAAATATTATCCGATTTGATATCTCTATGGGCAATGCCATGGCGACTAATATGGGCCACGGCTTCCAACAACTGGGTCAATAGTAACAATTTTGATCTGGTGCTCAATTGATGCGAATCCAAATAGGATCTCAAACTATAATCGTAACGCTTCATTAACAAATACAAGGACATATTACGACCATAACCATTGGGATTAATACGTTGGGGCTGGGCAATTGGGTATAGAAGGTGGCCATCGGGGAAGTTGCCCACTTCATCACAAAAGAAGCCATACATGCATACGATATTGGGATGAGGAGGCACTGTCAAGGTTTGATCTTGTATGTGTTGTTCCCAGGCTTCGGCAGCTTCATTTACATAGCGTTGACGTGCTGGAACGGTTTCCTTATACATGGCTCTTAGAATAGCCAAGGCATTACTTTGAATGTCATAATTAAACATCATTTTCAGGGCCAATGGGTAACGATGAATGTTGACTTGAGTGGGAGTATCCATGGTTTGCTGAAAGGAAAAATTGAAAAATTAAAAAAAATAAAAATTTTTGAATATCTTAGATATGGAGGGAGTGCAACATATTTTTTTGTGGTTTTCGGGAATTCAAGGACCGAGGCCTTAAAGCAAAGCACATAGTAAGTCTCTGAGATAATTCGAATTTCACCACGAAGAGAGAGATACGTCTGAAGAGATAGATACGCCAGGTTGTTCAACCGTCAATTTATTGTGCATCCCGAGAGTGACAAAGCTAGGTAGAGAGCCATTCGTCGTATCCGCGGTTTCCGAACAAATGCGACGGGCTGTCTCGTCAGTTCTCACGTAGACCACCTTCATCAGGACACAAAGATACTACCCTTGATAGGTATCCACCGCCCAGAAGGCTTAAGGTAGATCTTTAATTCTAGGGCGAAAGATTCAGCGCTACAAGATAGAATCTCTACAAGAAGCGGAATGAATATTTTCGGATCATGGGGAAGGCTGACAGGCATTGCTGGGTCCCGTGCCACCAAGGGATGACGGGAATGTTCTTCTCTTTTTGGCAATTGTCCTAAGGTCTCCGAATGAAGCTTTTAGCGATTAAGGGCTTCCTCTTTGAAGACGTCTTCCATACTAATGAACACTGTCCGACTTAAGTTATAGTTAAATAATGAAATACGTGCTTTGTGTACTCTTGCTCGAATGGCGGAGCAGGTCTACATGACTGTAGGCCTCGCAAATATCACCAAGGTTAATAGGAAAATAACTACCGCTAAAAAATTTTCCCATGTGTCCGTCAGAATTCCTTTTTTTTGTTTACTTACCAATCCCATGGTGCCACTGCTTACTCCTGAAAATACCTCCTTGGATTTGTCCGCAATATTAGTATCCTGCTGTTGTTGTCCCCTCTCTTCCTGCAAATGTTCGGCATCCAAGGCATCCTGAAATTGGGTTGCTGCTGAAGTTTGACTAAACAATTGAAGATTATCCACAGAACCCCCAAAATTGTGTACAAATCTGGATATATTCTGTAAAGGTGTCATAAATTCTGGACGGAAAGATTGTTGTTGCAATGAAGAATGACGTGTGACAGGAGAATTAGGCTCCGTAGGTGGTGGCGAAGCCAAGTCCGATTTATTAACTGGCACATCCAAGGTGGAATTGTCTTTAAAGGCAGCAGCATACACGACAGCGGCACATCCCTTGGCAATGGCAGGACCAATGGATAGCTTATCAATGCTAAATGAAGTATCCAAAGTATCGGAGACTTCGTCATAGTTCCAGGAATTTTGTAAGCGATTTGCTGCCTCACGAATTTCCCAGCATACTCCCTCCAATTCGTCCTCTTTGGTTAAAACGCCAGCCCCCGAGGCCAAACTAACACCAATAAGGGCAAAGAAAGGCGCTGAGTCGCCATAGAAAAGTTTTTTAGTTGCCTGGGTACGCAATTCGGCTGAATAAGTTGTTGTGACACGATTTAAGATATTGTCAATGAATAGCTTACGAGCCTGCTGGCCAAAACGAAAGATACCAGCCGAATGGGGTACACTGGCAGCTAACTGGCCGGTAGCCGTACCCGAACGGGTAGCCCCAGCTACAGCATTTAAGGCATTGCGGGCTGCAGAGTTCTACAAAATATAACATAAATTATTTAAAGCTCTTTTTAACTTTTTATTTTTTAATTACCTTCCCTGCCGAGGATGTTAGGGGCGGTATACGCTGTTGACGTGTACGATTTTGATTTTGTTCCAAAATGTTGGTGTGTATATCTCTTTTCCAATAGCTTTGGAGTAAAAAACGACCATGTTTAAAAAGTCGCGAGGTCAAAAGACGCACGGACATGCTGATGACCACTCAGACCGCTTAACAACTGCCAACCACAAACAAAAACCTCAACTCCAGTAGTCAGAAAATAGTCTTCGCAGATAATGACCGCAGGATGATTTAATAAAATCTTCGTCACCCTCTACTGAAAAAAAATATGTACAAAGCAAAAAACAAAACATAAATTGCGTCTCAGTTCAAGCAGAAATATTGTTGTTTGTTCACATACCTACGAAAAACTGCCGCCCGCACGCTGCCCTTTTTGACTGTGTCTTGTTTCTAGAAGTTTGATTTGTATGGGTGGTGATTTATTCTCAGACACTTTTACCGCCGCTAAATGCGGTTTCCACGGTTAATAACATAACAAAAATTGCGAGGGACGACGGGATGTTGTTGTTTTGTTTGCTATTCCATTCCCTTTTTATGTAACCACAATTTTTTCTTTTTCCTTGTAGGACAAACAATGGAGAAAACAAAACTTTGAGCTTATGGGAAACGCCTGAAAGTTTTGATAATGCACTATATTTCTGGTGAATTTTTGGCGATAAACAATTGCATTTTATAGTATTTACCCTTATCTTTGAAGTGTGCAATAAATTATAAACTTTAAAATGCCTTAAAAGTTGATATTACGAATTTTTTATGTTTAGTAGATAATATTCTTGCCAACTGCTAAAACAGACAGCAACCAGCTGTCATTGTTTTGACATAATGATGCAGTGTAGGAAACGTATGGTAACGTAAGTACAAGTGGGGGATACGTAGTTAGTCAACGAAATTACCAAATATAGGGGTGTTTACACTGCTCTTTAAATCCGGATTTAATGGCTTGATCATCTGTTTTCCCTTTATAAAATCAGCTGACGAGATCCTTACATCCGGATTTAAGGAGCAGTGTAAACGGGGTTTAACGCTGGTACTATATTCCACGACATAATTACCAAGTAGTAACCGTAAACATCTGAGTACAATTTTTTCTCGCGAAGTGCACTATCTGTCAACGAGTTTTGGTTGCGTGTGTGTATTTTAACACACAAACAACGAAAAAAGGCGCGAACTAATAACATACACAAAATCAGAGTTGCACTAATCACTGAACATTTTGTTGTTGGGCAACTGCCACAACAACAAAAAATGTTCACTGTTCGCGATATTTTTGTGGATTACTTTTTTAGATAATAGATTTTAAAGCAAATTCTAACTTGCTGATTCCATTCAGTAGGACATTCCCTCATTACTTGTGTTAAAAATATAATAAATTTGTTATTTTATCATAGTTATTTGTGTAGTGTTTATAAAAGTAATCGCGAAAAACATGGGTTTTCAACGGTGAAAAACGAACATAGTACCAGCCATTAAGCGGATTTTATCGCTTAGTTTGTATGGAAAAAATTATATCTTCGATTAGCTAAGCGACTTTTCGCCGCTTACTGCTGCCGTTTATTAAAAGATATGGTGTCATCATTCAATTTGAATGACATAACTAAAAGGGGGGAAAAACCCAACATATGTATTCAATTATTAAACGTTTTGTAATGGCAAAATTGCTTAGGATAATTGCATATAAAAAAACGTTAGCTTAAAATAGGCGGAGAAGAAGTACTTTGTTTATTGTGAGAAAAATGGCAACAAATTGCATACTTTAAGTCAAGGATAGAATGAGCGATTTATGCTTTGTTTTTGTGCGCCGCGTTAGAAAATGCTACTATGCAAACAATGCCACAAAAGCAATGCGCAAGTTATCGATTTTTCAAAATTGACGATTGAGCTCGAACATCATTCTGTGTTGCTTTACGTGAAGAAGTGTTTTAAGGCGTCAATGTTAAAATTTGTTTGCTTTTGCGGCTATTGTGTAATAAAATTATGATATTTTGTTATAGTTTCTCGCAATAATTCAGAAAGCTGAACGGAATACTCTGCTTAAACTAGCGAATCCGCAAGACTGGTATATAAAACAACCCGAATGACGCATTGTAGGAAACGTATAGTAACGTACAAGTACAAATGGAAGATAAAAACCCGTTTACACTGCTCATTAAATATGTATTTATTTAAAAAAAAAAAACTAAAGCAAACTAAATATTCATAAAATTTAAAACAAAAAAACGAAGGGCTTGTACGACGTTTCGCCAGGCATTGTGAGTGTTCACAGCTTAATGCAATGTAAGTTAACGGTTGTTTCGTAGACAAAAAGAAAGGAACATTGGAGAATAATGTATTTTATTAAGTTTTACCACTATAATTTATTCATTCTGTTTACTTTATGTTATTAATTGCAGAATAGTATATTCTATTATCTATTTTATTATCAATTTTATTATCATATCTGGTTTGCTTATCTTTTTTTGTACGTAACGTGCCTTTTTTATTACTGAAATTCGGTAACTCTTATTTACTACTTGATATGTGCAACACTGAGTTACTACACAAAAATACAACGCTTCTAGTTTGACAGTTGTCACAAGACTCCATTATCCCATATGACTTTTATTGTAGATTTTCTTCGTCCCCATTAGATTTTGTCGTGTACGGAAAAAATACGAAGTTTTGCAAAAGAAAAACCTATTTTTTGAGGAAATCTGCGGTAAAAATTTAAACAAACATGTCTGGAAAGGATAGGTTACCAATTTTCCCTTCTCGTGGGTAAGGATTATATTAAAATGGCTGCTAGGTGGTTGCCAATGAAAAAGTGGCATTGATTTTTTTCTTTTCTATTTCTTTTTCGTGTTAATTTTCTAAAGTGCCCAAATGTTGATGAAGTCCCGTTTGGCTGGTGCACAAAAGGGTCATGGATTGCTCAAAAAGAAGGCTGATGCTTTGCAAATGCGTTTCCGTATGATTTTGGGCAAAATCATTGAGGTAAGACTTAAAGCCTGAAAAAGAGGGGGAGGGGGTATAAGAAGGAGCATGACTTTAATTTACATATGTATTTTTTCTTCTCTTTTCCATAGACCAAAACTTTAATGGGTGAAGTTATGAAGGAAGCTGCCTTTTCTTTGGCCGAAGCCAAATTTACCACAGGTGATTTCAATCAAGTGGTGCTGCAAAATGTAACCAAAGCCCAAATCAAAATTCGCACAAAGAAAGACAATGTGGCTGGTGTAACTTTGCCCGTCTTCGAATCCTATCAGGATGGTGCTGATACCTATGAATTGGCCGGTTTGGCTCGTGGTGGTCAGCAATTGGCCAAACTTAAGAAGAATTACCAAAGCGCTGTCAAGCTTTTGGTGGAATTGGCTTCATTGCAGACATCTTTTGTAACCTTGGATGAAGTTATCAAAATCACCAACAGAAGAGTAAATGCCATTGAGCATGGTAAGTCTTTGGGTAAAGATTTTTATCCCCAAAAATGTCAATAACCGTTGTTTTCTTTTTGTAAAGTCATCATTCCACGCATTGATCGCACCTTGGCCTACATCATTTCCGAATTGGATGAATTGGAACGTGAGGAATTCTATCGTTTAAAGAAAATCCAAGATAAGAAACGTGAAGCCCGTCAAAAGGCTGAGGCTAAAAAGGCTGATCTACTCAAGCAGGGCATTGATGTGCGTGAAGTTAGCAATATCTTGGATGAGGGAGATGATGATGTTCTATTCTAAGTACTTCTACTTTGTAAACTTCTTTAGAGGATAACAACAAATAGAAAACACAAGGCGATAGCAACAGCAACAATAATAATAATAATATTAATAATAATCCTATAAAAATCACTGTGTTTCATGGATAGTGTAAAGAAAATTCCATATTTATTTTTGTTGTTTTTTTCTGTTTATATTCTGTCTTCCTTAGTTATTTTGTTTTCATTTCTTGTCTGTGTTTTAAAATCTAAATAAACAGTAAAAGACATTATACAGTATTTTTGCCAAAAGAGTAATAAATGGAAAAAGCATCTACCAAGCAAATGTCTTGCTGGTTCTCATTCATAGGGAAGAAGAATTGTTTAATTAATACGTTTTAGAAAAATACATAAACGAAAATTCCATAATGATATAGTAATCTAGCTAATAATGCTGTATTATATACCTATAAAAAAACTATCTTGTTCAAATTGCAATTTGTTTATAATTTATAAGATCGCGTGTATATCGTATTCAATAAATGTTATAAAATCTAAAATGTTGGTTACAAGAAATCAAAAGTCTAGGGAGGGGTGTTGCAATAAGCATAGTCAGATTTTTTTCTGCGTTTTAAGATGAAGCAGGTGATAATCAAAAATTACCTCAAAGACCCGTCGCACAGTTTGTGTTTGCTTCGCGTGTGTTTTTGTTCGCCTTGGGTTATGCTTTATCTCTTTCATTCATTTTATGTATGTCATTTGACAACACGTCTCCATCAGCCGAAATAGCTCAGTTGGGAGAGCGTTAGACTGAAGATCTAAAGGTCCCCGGTTCAATCCCGGGTTTCGGCAGAGACATTTTTTTGTTTTTTTTTTTTTAGTTTATTTTTAGTTTTTTTTTATGCAGCTAGTTGAAAATGAAATAATTTTTATTTTTTTGCTCTCGAATGGTGCGTTACTAATTAAGTCATTTGGTTTGTAATATGTACCTAAAATGTTGACGTGCAACATTATAAAGTTAATGTGTATATTCTTGATCATCGTAAGAGACTAAATTGTTCTAGAAATATCCCTCTGCTTAAACCACGATAGCTTTCGAATGAATAAAGCTTACAGTGAGATGTTTTGAACCGATAATTTTTATGTTGTTGTAGCAACATATTTGTATGTGGGGCAAGCTCCCTTGGGGAGGCTAAGTCCTTTCGGTGCATAGACCCGATCGCTGGAGGAACAATGTAGGTTCGTATCGGTTCATATTTGGGTATAGCACCCACATAAACCAATTTTCCAATTTGACTTCTTGAGTATGCTGCAGGTGCGTACTTATAACCGGGCAACCAATTGGATAAATCGATCCCCGATAATAAAAGGTAGCCATATTGATCCGCATCGCCAAACTTGTGGCGTTTTTTTTATTTGTTTCCTAATATACTTTTAGCCTTTTGGGTATGTTGCCCATGATTTACTCCAAAGTTTCGGAAAATTATGCTCCACACTCGATTAAAATTGAGCTAATTGCGCTGCAGTAGCGTAGTCTAAATCTAGATATCATTTTTTTATTTCCCGAAGCTGGCATGATGTTCGTTGGCTAACCTTACGCTATGGCATGCCGAAATAGCTCAGTTGGGAGAGCGTTAGACTGAAGATCTAAAGGTCCCCGGTTCAATCCCGGGTTTCGGCAAACGAACATTTTGTTGCCATTGACTTGTAGGTTAAAATGGATAAGAAAAAATTTGGAGACTAAAAAAAAAATCATGAAGGTTAAACATGACTTGCTGCACACAACACCTACTTTAAATTCAACATTGTGTTATGTGGACACTGCTATATTGGCTGTCATATATAGTTAAGGGGAGCCAACGTTGTTCCGGTCAATTTGGAGTTTAATTTGCTCTAGTCTAATTTAAGAGGGAGGACATGAGGTTGATTTAAACTAGAACCTGGAGTGCAATGTGTTGGCTGTTGTTGTAGCAGTATATTGTGGACTGAAGGGGCAGCCCCTGTCGATGAAGGACTCTATCGGATCAATCCGGTACGTACAACCGGTTGCCATGGTATTGGTTGGTTGTTGTTTATACCCAAAAGAGTGCAAACTAAGAAAGGGATAAATTGTATATGGTACTTACCAAGTGACGAACACTTTCAACTGTATGGAAGTCATTTGGCAATAAGCTGTTATGCAGGAGGTGATGGTAGATAGATATCACTTTTTTGGAACATTTGGTTTGTAGGTTTGGGTTTTTAAAGCCACTACACGGGATAGCCGTTAGCACCAAACAGTTGGTGGTCATTGCAGTCGCGAGAAGCTTAGCTGCGAGCTACTGGGCGCGTCCACAGGTTGTGTATAGTGGATAGCTGCAACGGCATTCGCGGAGAATCAGCGGTATCGAGCGGATAGTCTCAGTGAGAGGCCGGCGGCACCGGCCTTTGCACAAATGGCCATCATGTTTTCCCGGCAATCGGTCCTTTGGGCCAAAACGAGCTTGCTCACCTACATGAGCTAGACGACGATCGCCATCTACACATGAAAATGTGGCCACAACAACAACAAAATAAATGTCTCCATCTAACCTCAGTTAAAAATGCAAAATCATTTGTTTTCCAAAAACATTGAAATGTTCACTTTTTACTAATAAAAATAACTGTAAACACAAATAGAGTTGCCAAGGCAAAACAAAATAAATTTAAATCAGCTGATCACGTTGCTAACTTATTTACACCTGCGAGAAAAATTATTCGTACATCTTAAAGCTGGTACTACATTCGCATTTCGCAATATTTTTCGCCGATTACTTTTTTTAAATAATAGTTTTTAAAGCAGAAAAATTTGCTGATTTTTTACAGCAGGAAATTTAATGATTTTTGCATACATTATCAATTTAACAATAAATAAATAGAATTTTCAGCTTGGGTTAAAATTGAAACTAGCAAATGTTTTTTTTTCTAATGATCTCTAAATTTTAATGCCTACCAAAAGCAATAAAACAAATATGCCTGATTTGTGGGAATATTGTCTGAAAATACTTGCTGTTGTTTTTTTTTTATTTATAAAATATTTCTCTAATATCTAATTAATAATAATACATAGGCATTGCAATCACTTAGTCATCGATAGGGAGACATGTGCCGAAATAGCTCAGTTGGGAGAGCGTTAGACTGAAGATCTAAAGGTCCCCGGTTCAATCCCGGGTTTCGGCAAATGCATTTTTTGTCCCATACACTAACATTATATTGGTTTTAATTAATTTTAAAACTAAAAACACCAACACCAATTTTTGTTCGTTTATAATAAGTCAAAATATTTATATGCTTTCAGCTATATACTTAGTATATTAAGTTTGTTTATTGTCTTATCATCAAATGTAGTATACGGAATAGACCTTTAAGGTATTATTTAGTTAGGGAAATATCTTAAAAAGAAGCTTGAGTTATACTAAAAACTATAATTTTTTCATTTTTGTTTTGTTGTGAAAGAATATTAAAAAAACATTTTACATGAGCATTTTTTTCAAATTTTTTTCTTCAGAAATAAAATGTTTTCAAAATTCTTTCAATACTTTTGCGAGAAACCAAAAGACAAAAAAAAAACAGAAAGGGAAAAATATACAAAAATGTATACAAAATCAGTCTTAAAAAACATTTGAAGTACAGAAATATTTTAAAGTTATGAAACTATGTATGTTTATGTAAAACTAACTAACTAATACAATTAACATTCTAAAGAATAAATATGGGATTAGCAGCTAAAAACTCCTTTAGGCTATGGTTTAATACACCCGGCCATAGGGTAATGTATTTGGATAATAAGGCATAAGGAATTTTGTTGCAAAACGAGCTGAATGGGCTGATTCACTGCTGTAAATTAAACCATTGTTATTCTTTGGAATTATAAAAAAAAACTTAAATTCCTTACCTCGATGAAAACATGGAAGTACAAACTTCTGCACGATGTAAACGGCTACTATTATTCGATAAAGTTCCACAACTGTGTATGGCTGATCTTCGCCTGGATCTTATCAAGGAGGTGATGGCCACAACAACTGCTATGAGAAATATAAGACCCAATATACAAAATGATAAAGCCAATTTGGAGACGGACAGACATAGAGTGCCATCATTCACCAAGGGCCTTATATAGGGGGGATATTCTTCCGCTTTACAGCAAAAAATAGAGAGAAACAAAACGCATATTAAAACTAAATATTTTTAACATTTTGAGCTATAAAATTAATGTAAGTACCACTCATGTTGTGTCGCCTATCGTAACGCAAACGATCCACTTCAATCTGTGGTGCTGTCACCGCCAGCGAATTAAAAACTTCAATGCGTGCCAGGTGTTTATCAGAGCTTAACACTAATTTCTCATTTGTGTGACAATTAACCTGCAAGTAAATAAAACAAAAAATAAGACAGTTTCAGATGTATACAAAACCATTTGAGATTCCTGGATATATTGTATTTAAGAGAAGTATCCCTCATGACATAATTAGCAGATAGTGTACCGTTAACAGCTGAATACAATTTTTTCTCGCGAAGTGAACCATCTGTCGACGAGTTTTGGTTGTGTGTGTGTATTATAGTTAAGAACTGTGACACACACAAACAACGAAAAATGGCTCGAACTAGTAACATACACAAGATAGGAGTCGCAATAATCACTGATTTTGACACAGTGCAATCAATATTTTGTTGTTGGGCAACTGCCACTATCATTAATTGAATATATCTTGGTATATCACGTGCAAAATTTGCAAATTTTGGATATATTTAAGCAAGAAGGAGATAACACTAGAATCGAATATGAAGACGAAAGTAGACCCTTCAGAAACTACGGAGGATATAGACATAGTGGTCAAGCGGATCACGAAGGTCCTGAATGACTCGCTTGTGTCAGCATGCCCTAGTGCCAAGCCAAGGTGCAAATAGCGACCGCCATGGTGGACCACAGAGCTGGTTGGTCTAAGAAAGGACTACAGAAAACTCTTCAACAGAGCAAAAGCACCATACGATTGGGACATCTATAAGGCTGAGCTAAGAAAATATAAGGACGAGCTTAGAAAGGCTTAGAACAAATCTTAGGTGAAATTCTGCAGCTTCGTGGGGGATACATCTGATGCCTCTAGGATAAGGAAGATTCTGTCCTCGAAACCTATTACTATGGAAAATGTCTAGTGAGGAAACATTAGAACTTGTCGTTGATACACATTTACCGAGAAATTATCCAACGGAGAATTTGCTCGATTTTTGACTGGGGAGACCATATTATTTTGGATTCGAAAAATTGAAAAAGTTACAACATCTTCAAGTTCATTTCGGCTAGGAAGGGAAAAATTTTAAATTTTGATAAAACTTTTAGTAAATTGTGAAAATTTGCTCGATTTTCGCTTTTTGGCTGGGGAGACCAAATTATTTTGGATTAAGAACACAACGTATGCATAAAAATCCATTTCAGATTGAAATTCGACAAAAAAAACATCAATGTAAAAATTTTGAAAATTTCATAAGGGGGTATCCTATGAAAAGTTAAAAATCCATCGGTTTGCCAATTATTGAAGAAAACCTTATCATTGAGTTTTAACATGAATCGTGGCCTTGAATATGTGGCCTAATCTAAACTTCAAGAGAATGATACTAGAAGACTTTATTGGAGCGATAGTAATATGACTCAATACGGGTTAAATCTGGGTAACACCCCAGTGAATGGATACTACCGTGCAGATATGTCTGTGGACGACATGATCTGCGGTATAACGCAAAAGATTAGACAGGCACATGTCAAAAACACAAACAGGAAATTTTTTGAGCCTAAACAGCCGTGGTTTGATTGGACATGCTTCCGTTTGCGCTCAGTAATGCGCAGGAACCTTAAAGCGTTTAGGGCTCTCCATACTGATGTTAATAAGAGAAGATATTATTCATCGAGAACCAAGTTTCAAAGACTATGTAGTAGGAAGAAATTGGAATATTATAATGAGAACCTCAGAAGACTGGACAGAGTAACGAGTAGCAAGGATTGGTGGAACTTGTCGAATTCATTGAAGAATAGATCACAAAATTCAAAAGGAAATCTTAATGCTGATGATTACATGGTACATTTTAAGGCATTACTACTTAACCGAAAGGAATCCGAGAACATACACTGGTGTTTGCCTTATTACGTCGACCCATTCCTTGACTCTCCCTTTGAACTGTGTGAACTATTTTTTGTTATTAAAGGGCTTAGAAGAAATAAGTCTCCAGGGCTGGATGGAATCCCTTATGAGTTCTATAAATACGCTCCTCGCAATTTTCTAGAAGAAATATTGGCTGTCTTCAACACTATATTCCTTAATGAAAGGATTCCGTTATCTTTCAGAGAATCTACCTTGATACCGTTGTTTAAAAAAGGTGACGTTAACATTGCGGCTAATTATAGGGGACTTTCACTTCTAAACACTAACTGTAAGATCTTTAACTCTTTGCTTTTGAATCGGATATCTGCTTGGATAGAAAGAAATGACATTCTAAATGAGTTCCAGTCTGGGTTCAGAAAAGAGTACTCCACGCTTGACAATATATTCAATCTGGTTAACATTGTTAATTTGAATAATTTGAAGAACAAGGCTACCTACGCTTTCTTTGTAGATTTCTCATCTGCTTTCGATCTGATCCCCAGAAACAGCTTATTTTATAAATTGTCAAGCTATGGACTCTCTACGAAGATTGTGCGGATATTGCAACTATTGTATGAAAATACTACGAGTAAAATCTGGGACGGAAATGCATTCTCAGATTACTTTTCGGTGGAAACAGGAGTGAAGCAGGGTTGTACACTCAGCCCAGTACTGTTTTCTTTATATGTTAATGACTTACCCGATTCTTTACCAGGAGGTGTGAACGTAGCAGATACTAACATTAAAGTTCTTTTGTATGCAGACGACATTGTCATTCTGTCTGAAACTGCAGAAGGGTTACAGGATATGATTAACGTTCTTGAGGAGTATTGTTTGACATGGAGTCTGAAGGTAAACCTTGCCAAATCTAAGATACTTATTTTCCGGAAGGGCACAAGAGTCGCTAGAAACTTGAATTGGCGGTTTGGGAATCAGAATATCGAAATTGTGAATAGTTACACTTACCTTGGTGTCGAATTAAGTTACAACTTATCTTTTAGAAAACATCTTCAGAACAAGCTCACTGCGTCTAAAATGGCGATAAATTCTACTTGGTCAAGATATATTAATCACCCAAAAATATCGAAGGCTAATAAACTTAAAATTTTTGAATCGTGTTCAAAGTCTATAATGTGTTATGCCGCAGAAATTTGGGGATGTGTAAGATATGAGGACGTGGAGAAATTGTTTAGATTCTTTATTAAGAAAATGTTATATCTGCCTAACAATACGCCTAACTACATGTTATATCTGGAAACTGGATTCAATTCACTTTTCTGTTCTACATTGAAGACACATTTTTGCTACATTGACAGAGTACTCCAACTAGACTGTCGACGATTACCACGTATTCTTGCGCTGAAGATCATAGAACTGAATATGTCTTGGGCAGAAGAATGGTCCAATATATGCCAATCTCTGCAATTTTCTTTGCACTACAACGCGACACATTTACCCTCGTACTGGAAAGAAGTTATAGAACTACTTAAATCAAAGGAGAGATTAGATTTTGAGGTTAGGGCAAAAGGCTCACAGTTCCATGACCTTTACCCACAGCTTGAATACACCAGGATACCGGAACTCACTGCGAACTTATCTTCACGTGCTACAAGTATCATTGTAAAGGCTAGAGGCGGGTTACTTAATTTAAATGCTAGATCTTTCAGAGACAATACCGATGGCGTTTGCTCAATTTGTAACACAGACGAAACCGAGAACACCTTCCACTTTATCGGCTCGTGCCCAATATACACAAATCTCAGAATTATTTACTTTAATAAGCCCACACTTAATGTAAACGAAGTAATAAGCATATTGAATGGCACGAATTTTTTATCGCTATACAAATATTTAGAAAATTGTATTAAATATAGAAACTTTATACAAAATGAATTTAACTGTTAAAATAGCACTTTCTCTTTTTTATAGTCTCCAATATGTAAACAACTTTATATAACATAGATTAACATACTATAATCAGCCAACCTTTGGTAATATCAATGAATTATATGGCTAACAGCATTCTTGCTATGCCAGCTTTATAGATTTACAACAACACTGAATCTCAAACCTCTATCATTGTGTACTCAAAAATCTATTAATAAATAATAATAATATAATAACTTCAAGAGGCCAAATGGTTTGCTGTCATTGGCTAGAACAGACGTCTCAGTCATTGTGTCCGTTTTGAGGGCGGTATAGCCCCTCAGATATTTCGAACCAAATATCTTAAATTTGAGCCCCATTGGCTTTATCGGTATTTTCGGTTGAATCACTCCAACCTCCGATCTCCGAGATTTTTGAAAATTAGGGCAATGAGGAGTTATTTTTGGATGTGGAATAGCCTCTCAGATATTTCGCCCCAAATATCTTAAGTTTGAGCCCCATATTGGTATTATCGGTAAATATGTACGGTTTGGAGGGTGTTTTGGGACCTCCAGACACTTGGCCTCAAAATTGAATATATCGTTTTCTATTCTCAATACTTTTTATTTGAGTTCCATATTGTCATGAGGGGTTAATTAACCTGTTTGATGTGTTTTTAGCAGGTAAAGCGCCACCTAGATACTCGTACACAAATGTTAATGCGCCTTATTCAATAGATTTCGAATAACTTTTATTTGAGTCTTATATAGCTATGATCAGGTCAATATGCTCCTAGAGTAGAAACTATCCCAAAATGTCGTGAGAAATAAGATCAAACTATGCTTAAGGAAGTAAGATATTCTTAAGAAACTTCAAAAGGAAAAGTTACCTTTGACATCTGCTTATTTGCCATATTGTCTTAATCTCTCACAATTAGATCATGAGTCAAATAATGCTATTGGGTTGCCCAAAAAGCAATTGCGGATTTTTTAAAAGAAAGTAAATGCATTTTTAATAAAACTTAGAATGAACTTTAATCAAATATACTTTTTTTACACTTTTTTTCTAAAGCAAGCTAAAAGTAACAGCTGATAACTGACAGAAGAAAGAATGCAATTACAGAGTCACAAGCTGTGAAAAAATTTGTCAACGCCGACTATATGAAAAATCCGCAATTACTTTTTGGGCAATCCAATATATGAAGTAATACATTTAATTACGCATCAGTTGCAATCTACTACACATGCGTAAAGAAAAAATATAACTGCTTCAGTGAGTTTTGGGGCATTAACTTTAATTTTTCCGCTGTCAGCATTTCATTTGCTCCTCTTTGTTTCTTGTAAATCGCGTTCATGTAATTAACGCTTTGTTGATTATTTTAAAATGCACTTGCATTTTCATTTGTTGCAACATTTTGAAGTTTTGTTTTGCTTGTTGTTCAACTCAAAATTAAAATTTCATACAAATTGCATAGGAAACATACATGATACCTCTTTTCAAGTGTGAATATCTATTATGTTTTTTTGAACTTACATTGGGACAACGTCCTTTACAAAGCTGTACCCCACAACTGACATGTAAACGTTCTCGATCGGGAAATTTAAAAGCGGGAAATGTGGATGTATAGGTTTTCTCCACCAGATCATCTTCATTGTGTTTGGACCAGCCTTCTTCAGCAGGTTTGGAACGAGTGTGCAGGGCGGGCATGACCTGAAAAATAAAATTACATTATAACAATATAAAAAAGAAACTAATTGTTTTGTTAAAAAAAATTAGTGTAAAACATTTTTTATACAAAATTTCTTAAAAGGAAACATTTCTTAAAGATTTTTTTTTAAAAACCTACCTTTTGACCCCAATAAGCAAAATAAGAAATATAGTGGTTATCGGTTAACGAAAGAACGTGTCGTCACGATGTCCAAAGCTGAATGTAAGGAAGGAATCCAGTTAAGTTTTAGATCCTAGCGTAAAAGTAGAATGTCCGTCTCTCCGCGATAAGTTACTATGCCGCTTGTCCTGTCGTTTTTTATAATCAAGGTAGAGATCGCATTTGCTACCTAAATAACCCAAGCTATTGTACTTTGATAAAAATCCACTCAAATTTAGATATAGCCCTCATATATATAACTAGCTGAATTGGGCCCGCTCCGCTGCATCTTCTTTAACTCTCTAATGTCTTTTTAGGGTTGGAACATTTCGCCCTGAATGTGGATTCGAATTCGTGCCACTGTAGCCTATGTCCGCTACTTGAAGCTGAACGCCTGCGTACGAATTCTCGAAATCGAAACAATTTTAAAGCGGGGGTTATCCCCTCTTAATGCTGGTGAAATTTGCAAGGTGCCAAGCCATGCATGACCATGTAAATTCTCGCCAAAGAGGTGTCGCACTGCGGCACACCGTTCGGACTTGGAATCCCAAATGCCTTTCTTTTGAGTCCTATCTTATCACTTTGATAAATACTTCCTATTTACGGGGTATTTCGGGGGTGAGATGGCCACCCAGACTCTCCTCGATACACGGTCCAGTAGCTCCAGGGATGTTTTTGAAGCTCCAGTCCATACATGTGAGTTGTACTCCATTTACGGCCTTATGACTTACTACAACTTTCAAGCGATCTGCACGAATTTTGGTTTTGAGCCTTGCCTTTAGAAGTATTTTAGAATTTTACCTTTGTAATCTTCACAATATCGACAAAAACCTCATTTTCTATGCATGCAATGAAAACTTTCGCTTTCTTTTTATTGCATAAATTTTCCACACCTCAGTGGCATATGAAGTGATGTACTAGTACTTGGTTGGACTCGCTTCCACAGTCATTGCACGGCAACACATCCATGTTGGTTGGTCTCTCTTGTAGTATGTAAACAATGCACTTTTTAAATGTTAACCGGCATTATATCAAGCGTAAATAATATTTGCAAAAAAATGGTGTAAAATAGTAAAAAAGAGCCCCCGTATGATGATGGTGATGGCATAACATCAGACAACCTCTAAGGAAATAAAGGTAAATGAACTTAGCCAAAGAAGTCTTTAGACGGCTCTTAACAATAAGAGACAATTTTAACATTACAAAACCCCACATATATGTAATCTAAACACCCTATACTCAAGCATGCATACATTCACAAAAATCTTAAATTACATCATACCTTCTTATCATGTTAACCGCTCAATGTGAGAGGAGTAATATGAGTAATGTTTACAGAAACACACTACATTTAATTATTTGATATACTTTTTAATCCATTCATTCCGTTCCATACTTGCTCATGAAGGAAGGTAACCTAACCGGCGATGTAATCAAATTCATGTGCATTTGTGTAAAGTTTTTCTTTTTTTTTATACAACCACCAAGCCACCCATCAATGTATGTATGAGTATGTGAAAATGTGTGAACAACTAACTATGTGCAGCATGTCTCATGTTGTACCATTCATTCAGCTAGCAACCCTGGATGTCAAGTTCAATGTTTCCTTATTCTTCTCTGACTTCTTTGTGCCATGTGAGAAAATGTGACAATAAGAGGCGATGGAGGCACCATGGGTTGAAAAAACGAAATGATTAAAAAAATGATGAGCACAGAAAATGTTCCAAAGCGAGACCGAATAAACTGGTACTGATTTGAATACCATGTGTCCATCGTATGGTTAGTAGGATGCCTCAAAAAGTTCGGGATTTGGCCTTCGACACAGAAGTTGCTTTTGCAGAGACATTGTCATTCAAGACCAAATAAGATAGACACTTTAAACATTTCAGTTAGGCGTTAACTTCGACCGGGCCGAACTTTGGATACCCACCACCTCGGGTATATATGTAAACCACCTTTCGTCATAATCCGGTGACAAATGCATAAATTATGCCCCCATAGCTGCTACATCGAAATATGGTCCGATTTGGACCAATTTTGGCACGGACATTGAGTGGTCTAATAAGTACAAGTTATTGTTCAATTTTGTAGAACAAAATATTGGTGTTTTTGGTAGCTAAATCAAAATATACACCGGTCTGAACCATATACGACACGGATGTTGAAAAGTCACTGTTTCTTTTATGGGGCCAAGACTTTAAATCGAGAGATCGGCCGATATGGCAGCTATATCCAAATGCGAACCGATCTGGGCCAAATTGAAGAGGGATATTGAAGCGCCTAACACAGCTCAGTCCCAAATTTCGGCGAAATCGGACAATAAATGCGCTTTTCATGGGCCCAAACTCTTAAATCGAGAGATCGGTCTATATGGCAGCTATATTCAAATCTGGACCTATCTGAGCCAAATTGAAGAGAGATGTCGAGAGCCTAACACAGCTCACTGTCCCAAATTTCGGCGAAATCGGATAATAAATGCGCCTTTTATTGGCCCAAGACCTTAAATCTAGAGATCGGTCTGTATGGCAGCTATATCAAAATCTGGACCGATCTGGGCCAAATTCAAGAAGCATGTCGACTGTCCTAATACATCTCATTGTCCCAAATTTCAGCAAGATCGGTTAATAAATGTGGCTTTCATAGTCCTAAGACCCCAAACCGGCGGATCGGTCTATATGGGGGCTATATCAAGATATAGTCCGATATAGCCCATCTTCGAACTAAACCTGCTTGTGGACAGAAAAGGATTCTGTGCAACATCAACATCTCTATTTTTAAAGACTGCAGCGAGATTTCAACAGACAGACGGACGGACTTGGTGATCAAGAATATATATACTTTATAGGGTCGGAAATGGATATTTCGATGTGTTGCAAACGGAATGATAAAATGGATATACCCCTATCTTTCGGTGGTGGGTATAAAACTCGGCTTGCCCAGTTATGGTGTTTCAGGAAGAGGTCTGTGCCATTAGGGTTACCGCAATGGAAATTTTGTAGATAATTTTTTTGAAATTAGTTTTAAAGAAAAATTTATGAAATCTCCTTTTTAAAATTTTATTTCTATTGAAAATTTTGTCAAAATTTTATTTCTATAGAAAATTTTGTCAAAATTTTAATTCTATAGAAAATTTTGTCAAAATTTTATTTCTATAGAAAATTTTGTCAAAATTTTATTTCTATAGAAAATTTTGTCAAAATTTTATTTCTATAGAAAATTTTGTCAAAATTTTATTTCTATAGAAAATTTTGTCAAAATTTTATTTCTATAGAAAATTTTGTTAAAATTTTATTTCTATAGAAAATTTTGTCAAAATTTTATTTCTATAGAAAATTTTGTTAAAATTTTATTTCTAAAGAAAATTCTGTCAAAGAAACAAACAAAAATTGTAAAATGTAATGATCTCGCCCTAACAGACAAAAAACTTGAAAGGTGAAAAATTTTATTTCTATAGAAAATTTTGTCAGACTTTTTTTCGTGATTTTTCCAACATATTCTAGCTCGAAATCATATTCAATGCCTTCTTTTCAATGAATATCATAATAAAGAACTTATAAAAGTTAACCAATTGTGTGCTGTTTTATAAAACACTTTAACTGACTGGTGGATCGTGATTCCTGAAAGATGTTGATGAAGATACATGGCGTATCAGAAAACGTGATCCACCATGCCAGTTAAAGTGTTTTCAAAAACAGCACACACTTGCATAACTTTTATAAGTTCTTTGCTATGCTGTTCTTTGAAAAAAAAGCATAGAATATGATCTCGAGCTCGAATATGTTTGAAATTTGACAAAACTTAATTTACATAAAAAATTAGATAAAATTTTTTCAAAGTTTGAATGTTAATTATCTATTCGTTTACTTATATCTGTCATCTCTCCCATAGTGCTTTGTCTACGTTGGTGGCTACGATTCATTTGAGGAAAGCACGCGTGTTAATTGTTACCACACATCAGATATGAGAGCAACACGTTCATAATTAATTGCCGCTTCATTGAAAATGTGTTTTCCAACGCAGTTTTTTTTTCTTCCTTTTGTTAAGAGCTTAAGAAAATTTCAAGTACGTAAAGAGAGCAGCAAAGGCAAAGCAAGTCCGGTTTTGGGGCTCCCCAAGTAGACAAGACAAAAGAAAAACGCATTACTTTTTTACTTGAATTGGTATCATCATCTCTAAGGGAGTTTATGGGGAGTTTCCCACCGAACCACTTGGCGATTTGCTATGGCAGTCGCTTCTACTTTTATAGCAGATAACTCTTCACACTGTTTGCTGTTAATGTAGTTGTTTGTGGATTGTTGGTTGTTATTTGCGGCAACTCTCATGAAAAAGTGATAAAAATTGTGATATATGTGAAGTCTCAAGTGTACATTTTATTTAAATGAAATGGAAGAGCCAAAACTTCCGTAATAATGTGTAAATAGCTGTTTAGCTGCAGTAAAACGGAAGTAAAACCGAAGCAAATTTGTAGTGTCTTATAGGGAATATTAAAAAAAATACAGAGTTGAATAGGATATTAAAACATGGGTTAATAGGGTTTAAACCAAAAAAAAAACTGTTATGTTTAGAGAAAATATATGCAAATTTTTTGTATCTAAAGTTCCGTTGCAAATAATTTAAAGAAAGCGCACAATACCTGTGTGTTTTGCTGGACAGAAAATTTAACTTTAAATCCAACATTTTTGAAAGGGCTAGAAAGGCAACTATTGTCCTATACACCTGCAAGGGAGCCATTGGCAAAATTTGAAGTTTTAGACCGTGCATCCTGCACTGGGTATATACTGCAGTTGTCAGACCTATAACGATATATGGTGTTGTGGTCTGGTGGACGGGGCTTCAAAAGTACAGACAGATTGTTGCGACCACTGCCGCAAGGCTAAGGGTGCTTTCTCTTTGGTCATGTGGCGGCTACGGACACTGTGTTATCTTTGATACAATGTCTGATGTTCCAGGCAGTGTGGATTACACCATAGCTGAGCCGCTTTTTGATAAAAGTTACTGTACCACTATTCCTGATAAAACCGAATGGAACTACGATATCCCTGGTAGTATCGTAGATGTTACAAAGACTTCTATACGGATGGTTCCAAACAAGACGACCAGGTGGGCTTTGGGGTTACTCTAAAGATCTAAAACTAGTCATATCAAAAAGGTTACCCGACCACTACAGTGTGTATCAAGATCCTTGCAATAGGTAGTGGTGGAATGGCTAAGATATAATGTCATAACTAAGATTGGCATAAATATCTTCTCAGACGCAAGGCAGCCATTAAATCCCTGGAAAACGTATTTCTGAACACAAAAACTGCCCTCAACTGTCGCAGATCTCTCAACAAGATGGGTGAATTGTTCAAAATTTATTTGTTCTGTGTGCCGGGCCACAGAGATTCCCAGGGATTTGTAAAACGGACGAGCTTGCGAGACTAGGAACTACCTTACACATTCCAGGGAAACTGCAATCTGTGGGCATGCCTCTAGCGACATGTAAGAGACTATAGAAAGCCTTCTGGATGTGTGTCCCGCACTGGCAGTCAGAAGGTATTCCACTTTAGGTTCTCATTTCTTTGTAGGAATTTTAGAGGAAATAGTTGTGCAAAATTTTGATCGGTTGATTAATGCGATTTCAAAGGCTCTAGAAGTGAAAATCGGGCGATTTATATAAATGGGAGCTATATCTAAATCTGAACCGATTTCTATGAAATTCACTAGTGATCAGAAGAGCCATAGAGAAACCGTCGTGACTAATTTCGCGAGGATCGTTTGATAAATGACGTTATTATTATTAGTATATGGGAGTATATGGGAGCTATATCGAAATCTGAACTGATTTCATCCAATTTCAATAAGCTTCGCCTCTGGACCAAAAAAATATGCCTGTAATAAATTTGTGAACACATTAAAATTGACAGACAGACGGACAAGGGTAAATCGAACCAGAAAGTGATTCTGAGTCGATCCGTATGCTTGTTAATGGGTCTATCTCTCTTCCTTGAACGACAGTAGTGGTGTTGTGTATTGGGCATTTACCCAAGCGTTGGGTATTTACCCGGTAGAAACCCATTTATTACAATGACTTCTATGTTATGGCAATGACTATGGTCTACTATTCGATTATGGTCCAAATCGGCCCCTTACTTGATATAGCTCCAATAGCATAGCAATTATTTTCTTTAATCTATAGTTGGCCTAAAAAGAGATTTCGGGAAAGAACTCGACAAATGCGATCTATGGCGGAGAGTATATAAGATTCGGCCAGGCCGAACTTAGCACGCTTTTACCTATTTCGTTTCATTTTATTTTGTTTAATTTTTTTTATTTTATTTTTTTTTTTCATTTTATTTTATTTTATTTTATTTTATTTTATTTTTATTTATTTTATTTTTATTTATTTTATTTTTATTTATTTTATTTTTATTTATTTTATTTTGTTTTATTTTATTTTATTTTTTTATTTTATTTTGTTTTATTTTATTTTATTTTATTTTATTTTATTTTATTTTATTTTATTTTATTTTATTTTATTTTATTTTATTTTATTTTATTTTATTTTATTTTATTTTATTTTATTTTATTTTATTTTATTTTATTTTATTTTATTTTATTTTATTTTATTTTATTTTATTTTATTTTATTTTATTTTATTTTATTTTATTTTATTTTATTTTATTTTATTTTATTTTATTTTATTTTATTTTATTTTATTTTATTTTATTTTATTTTATTTTATTTTATTTTGTTTTATTTTATTTTATTTTATTTTATTTTATTTTATTTTATTTTATTTTATTTTATTTTATTTTATTTTATTTTATTTTATTTTATTTTATTTTATTTTATTTTATTTTATTTTATTTTATTTTATTTTATTTTATTTTATTTTATTTTATTTTATTTTATTTTATTTTATTTTATTTTATTTTATTTTATTTTATTTTATTTTATTTTATTTTATTTTATTGTATACCGGGAAAAGAACTCGGCAAATCCGATCCATGTCGGAGAGTATATATGATTCGGCCAGGCCGAATCTTATTATTTTTTTTTATTTTATTTTATTTCATTTTATTTTTTTATTTTATTTTTATTTTTTTATTTTCTTTTATTTTATTTTATACCGGGAAAAGAACTCGACAAATTCGATCCATGGCCTCCACCCGATATCTAATAATTATGTAGCCTATGTTTACTTCCAGACAAACGTACACAAACTATGAAAATTTTAAGAAAATCGGTTCAGCCAAGTATCGTATAGTCATAATGGGTCTAATGGCGTTTTTAAGGGGTGGCGTGATTCCCTATACTTCGATCTGATTTTGTATGCTGGATTCGAAATCTACTCCCGAATACCTTTCATTGGAGCCCCATATTGAAATGAACGACTAATATGTCTGTTAGGGGCAGTTTTGGGGCGACCCTAAGGGTGTTTAGATTCAAGTTTGAATATCATATTCGTATTCAACTCTCCAATACCTTTCATTTGATACCAAATTGTCCCGATCGGTCTGTTTTTAATTATGGTTTTTGTTTTCGGCATAAGGGCAAAACACACAGACACACAAATGAAACAGAAAAATTATATAGCCTATGTTTCCTTCCAGACCATTCTACACAATATGTGAAAATTTGGAGAAAATCGGATCTGCTGTTTTTCAGTCTATACGGAACAAACAAACTATCCCATATATCTGTGATTGGCAAATGTGCCCATTTTGGGCGCATGAATTTGTATGCCAGATTTGTTATCTACTCCCGCATACTTTTCATTTGATATCCATATTGTCCTTATCCATCCACTTTTGATTTTGGGTGGTGTTTTTGGTGTAACGGTTGGAGGGTCCGAGCCCTTCCGCTATCAATTAATTATAAAGCCTATTCCTACTTCCTGACCATATTCGTACTCTACTTGAATACCTTTCATTTGAATCCAATATTGTCCCGAACGGTCCACTTATTTATTTGGTTAGTACTTTTGTGGTAAGGGGAGGGTCCGCCCCACTCCCGATATCAAAAAATTATATAGCTTATGTTTACTTTTATTTTGAAGGTAATCGGTTTAGCCGTTTTTGAGTCTATACGGAACAAACAAACCGACAAACAAACACAAATTGAATTTTATATATGAGATTTATTTTATTTTATTTTATTATATTTTTGTTTTTATTTTTTGGTTTTTAATTTAATTTGTATTGTTTAATTATTTTATTTATATTTTTTGTTATTTGACCTTTTTATTTATTTATTTTTTTATTTTTTGATATTATTTTATCTTATAAAAAAAAAAATCTTGAATAATATGGCATGACATTTGACCTATTTTCTTTTAGAAATATTCTGTGCGATTTCACGCCCTAGTTGCTTAGAGTTTATATACGCATATTTTTTGAGATATCAAAAATTATTCTTAATCACAGGTGTATAAAGTCATTTTTAATTGTATGCTAACACGATTGGGTGGTTTCGTTTACTTCGCAAATTATAATTCTATTGTATACCTCACTTCAGGGCCTCTCAAAAAAAAAAAGACTGGACAAGAGCTCACTTTCTCGAAAATTAATCAAAACTGTTAACAAGACATTAATGAAAGGGAAATGTTGTGTTTAAACGCCATAGCCACTCCACTCCCTCTCGTTTAAGCGCCTTTGGTTACAGAATTAATTTAATTTATGCGTGTGTGTGTTTGGTTTCACAAGGTGTGATGCCTACCACGGCTGCGAACATGACTACAACAACGATGATGATGATGATAATAATGATGACAAGGGTGATTACCTGTTCGTGTCTTAATTCTTTTGTTTTGCGGACAGCTTCTTCCTCCTACTGTTCTTTTACGTTTTGATGGATTCGCAGTTCATGCTGTCAGTATTTGTTTATTTTCTAATAAAAATGCAAATTTATGTTTTTTCCTCTCCCCAGCACTGGGGCAAAGCGTGTCTTATTTTTTAAGCCAAGAAAAAAAACGTTCTACTAATTTTTCCAAACAATTGTCTTAAGTTTTTCTTGAGTGACTCAACAAAAGTGAATACCAGGCAAAATACTTAAAGAAAAACGACAACAATTCTTATTTGCCAGTTGGCCTATATTCCATAGACCACATACCGCCCCAGCAACTAGAAGATCATCTTTCTACTTCGCCGTTTTCTTTGGAGCAATGCACATCTTAGCCTTACTTCGGCTGGCATCATACATGAGGAGAGAAAAAGTCTAATAGCTCTAGGCTGTGGTGTATGGATGCCTTTACACAAAGAAAAACTATGTCAAAATGCAAATAAGACCAAAAACATCAGTGGCACCACTTAAAGTTGGATGGAAGGACGGACGGTTGAATAGGCGAAAACAAAAAAAAAAAACGGACAAACAGCATTGGAGTTGAGACAAACAGCAACAGGTACATTTGGCCACCCCGTCTCCTCTGCTGGCTGTTGCTAACTATTCTTGAATGGAAATAGAGCTCTAGGCATTGTATGGTTATTTAGCCACGGCTATGTGATTGTTTGTTCGCTTTGGTCGTCACTCTTGGCTAATTGTTGTGACCTCATAATCTAGTCAACAATGCAGAAAAACTGTTGTTCTCCATCACCAGCATAAGTAGGATGACGCCGATGATGATGATGATGATGATCAACAGCAGCAGCAAAATCTTCACCAAAGTGATATTCATGCTATTCCCCTTGGCTCCCCCATTCCATTGTAACTCGGTCACTTCTTTACAATGAGACGAGATGATCACAACTTAATTGTTTTTCAGTTTTTCTTTCACTGTATCCAGTCTTTTTGTTTTTAATGGTGAATCTTATGGTGGCAGTACCCTACCATGGAAGTGGAACTAAACTGTTCTTTTTACCACTGCCATTTAAATATTTAGCTAAGGCTAGCTTCAGTGCCCAGAAAAACGAAAAGAAACAGTCACACAAAACCGCCTTAAGGTTACCTCCTCATTTGCCATAGAATATTATCCCAAAACTAAAAAAAAAATACTTCACCCAAAACAAAGTGATGTTTTACAAACGGCAACATCATAATTATGGTTAAGCGGTGCTTAGAACAAGTGGCTGTGGTACAACCGCTACATGGCACAAGTGAACTACTCCTCCCAAAAAACCACAAAGACTACAAAAAAGCACAGTGAAATGAAACACAAAATAATGTTCACACAAATATATAAAAAAAAACAAAACTTTTATATTGGGTTGCCTAAAAAGTAATTGCGGATTTTGTAAAAGAAGGTAAATGCATTTTTAATAAAACTTAGAATGAACTTTAATCAAATATACTTTTTTACACTTTTTTTCTAAAGCAAGCTAAAAGTAACAGCTGATAACTGACAGAAGAAAGAATGCAAATACAGAGTCACAAGCTGTGAAAAAATTAGTCAACGCCGACTATATGAAAAATTCGCAATTACTTTTTGGGCAACCAATAGCAACAAAAATGTAGACACCATTTTCTAACACTCTGTCTCTTTTTATTTCGCACAGGGGCCTCGTGGTATATGTACGTAATAATGTAGACTGGAGGAGGCCACCGTAGCGCAGAGGTTAGCATGTCCGCCTATGACGCTGAAAGTCTGTGTTCGTATCCTGGCGAGGCCATCAGAAAAAAATTTTCAGCGGTGGTTTTCCCCTCCTATGCTGGCAACATTTGTGAGGTACAATGCCATGTAAAACTTCTCTCCAAAGAGGTGACGCACTACGGCACGCCGTTCGGACTCGGCTTTAAAAAGGAGGCCCCTTATCATTGAGCTTAAAACTTGAATCGGACTGCACTCATTGATATGTGAGAATTTTGCCCCTGTTCCTTAGTGGAATGTTCATGGGCAAAAACTTTGCATTTGATGTAGCCTTCAACAGACGACAACATCTGGACTCACAGGATCCTGAATTTAACTCCCTTTGGGTTAAATTCGGGATTGGATCACATCTACTGCATTTTGGATTTCTATATAGAAGTACAAACTCAGAAAGTGAGGCTTCCATGAATGGCTTTGACGCCCTTTCTGATTGCATTACAAATATTTTCGAGAATTTTCCGGGCAGTGAAATCATTGGCGCTGGGGATTTCAATGTCCACAACTCCTTCTGGCTTTCCCATTCGAGTCATATGACTCCTGAGGGCCAATACGTTGAGCTTTTCGCTTCGTTTAATGGTTTGGCGCAACTAGTGAACGAACCGACGCATATCGCATGTGTACAAGGACACCAAAATAATACTCTTGACCTTTTTTTAACTTCAAACCCTGAAAAGCATGAAGTTAATACTCTTGCACCTCTTGGCAACTCCGACCACTGCATTGTTTCAGCATCTTTTTGTGTTCTGCTCTTCGTACTGCGATATAAATGATACTGCTGAAATGATTGAGAAAAAAATTTTAAATGGAATGAGGACATTTATTCCATTTAAGATTATAACGGCTAAATCAGACGACAAAAGTTGGTTTAACCAGACATGCAGAGATGCTGTCAGATCGAAAGAGGTGGCATTCAGGAACTGGCGCTTGGAAAAAAATGCCAATACTGAAAGTGCTGTGCAAGCAGGTAAGATCTTCATGTGTCAATGTGCTTAGGCGCGAAAATTTTCTTTACGAACAGCGTCTGAGTACTAAGGTTCTTGATCCTACACGAGGAAGTAAGAACTTTTGTTTTGTAGTTCGTCATCTGTTCCAACTCTTGTTGAGGATGATCAAACGTTCACTGACCCAGTTTATAAGGCTAACCCGTTGGCTGATATATTTGCAGGGAACTCTTCCCTGCCGGATAGCAATCAACCACTCCCCTCAATAGAAAATGTATCTGGCGTCATGCCCCAGATATTTTTTCGAACTCGTGCCCGGATGGAATATCAACACATGTCTTGAGCAGGTGTTCTTCGGCGCTTGCTTACCCATTACGTAACCTTTTCAACCTTGGAAAGGTTGGAAGATTGCAAACGTTCAGCCAATACACAAGAAGGGTGAGACAAACAACCCTGCGAATTATCGGCCAATTGAGATATGGTCCGCTCTCTCCAAGGGTATGGAGAGCATGGTTAATCACCATCTTGTGAGGTATTTAGAGTCTTATGGCCTTCTTAGCGACCAACAGTATGGGTTTCGCAGAAATCGCTCTACAGGCGAACTCATGACACTTCTGTCGGAACGTTGGAGTCGCTCAATTCACTAGATTGGTGAGAGTAAGCTTGTGGCTCTGGATATCTCCAAGGCATTTGATAGGGTCTGACACGGTGCACCACTATCAAAGCTTGTCGCGTTTGGTGTCGATAATGGTTCCGTTCGATTTATTTCGAGCTTTCACAGAGATAGCACTATTCGAGTCTCGAGTCGTTATAGATGGGTTCCCATACAATGAGCATAAATTGATCGCAGGTGTACAAACAGGGCTCTGTTATTTCTCTTTCACTTTTCTTATTTTCATCAACGTTCTGTTGAGTCAGACATCGAATCTGATCTTCTTATTTGCGGATGTCAGTAATCTCTCTCATTCGTACTCATTCGACCATAGACCGAATCTTTGAGAGATTGAGGACAAGAGGCGAATTATGGACGATACACTCTGCCAGGATTTGCTGGCCATTTCTGAGTGGGGTCGAATGAATCGAGTAGATTTTAATGCATGGAAGACTCAATGCTGCTTGTTGTCACACAAACGATTCTTTGTCTATTAACGGTATAGATGTTGAGCAATCACTTGAGCTCTTGATGTTCTGGACATGTCCGTTTGGCTAAACATATATTTGAAGTGTCGAAAGAAGCATTCTAGTGTTTAGGTTTCCTTAAACGGTGTAAGAATTACTTCACTCCGTCTGATCTTCTTAATATCTATGCCACTTTCATAAGGCCAAAAATGGAGTACAACTCACATGTATGGGCTGGAGCTTCAAAATCATCCCTGGAGTTACTGGATCGTGTACAGAGGAGAGCGATGGCGTTGATTGGGGACAATAGTGTATCAAACTCTATTGCCGACCTTGAACATCATCGCAATGTGGGTTGTTTGGCGCTGTTCTATCGGTACTTTCATGGTGTGTGTTCGTCTGATATTCGTCTTCTTATTCCTGATGTAAGAATGTTTGTTAGGGATACTAGACATTCCAGGAACTCACACCCGTTTGTAATTAATTGGCCAGCGGACCGCAAAATCTCAAAAGCAAAAAATAAAAATCAATTTGTGTTTGTAGGTTTGTTTGTTTGGTTGTATGTTTGTGTGTTCCTTATAGACTCAGAAACGGCTGAACCGATTTTCTTGAAATTTTCACAGATGGTGCATAATGACCCCGTGGTGAAAATAGGGTACTACATTTTTTGATATCTGAAGGGGGGACGGACCCTCCCCCTTACCCTAATTTTCAGAAACGCCAGATCTCGGAGTTGGGTGGTGCGATTTAAGCGAAATTTTGTGTGCTCTCATATAGTACCCTAAAAATAAAAATTTGGTATCCAAATTTCGGATGAGGCACCTAGGGGGACTGCCCCACCCTAAAACCTTCCAAACATATATTTATACCAATCACGACAATATGGGACTCAAATGAAAGGTATTTAGGATAAGAAAACGTATCTGATATCCAATTGTCGGACCAAGTGCAAGGGGGACCACCTCAAGTCCCAAAACACCCCTAAATCGGACATATTTACCGACCATGGCAACATGGGACTCAAATGAAAGGTATTTGCGAGTAGAATACGAGTCTAATATCCAAATGTGGGGCTTATTTACTGACCATGGGAATATGGGGCTTTAATAAAAGGTATTTGAATGAAGAATACGAATCTGATATCCAAATATGGGACCAAGTTTTTTTGGGGACTGCCTCTCCCCAAAAACATCCCCCAAAGGGGACAAATTTACGACCATAGCAATATGGGGCTCAAATGAAAGGTCTTTGGGAGTAAAGCACGAATTTGATATCAATATTCGGGAAAAGTGTCTATGGGGCCACCCGTCCCCCACAACACCACCCAAATAGTAAGTATTTTCTGACTATTGTTTAAATGAGATTAGAAAACGAATTTGATATCCAATTTTGAGAGCAATGGCAATATGGGGTTCAAATAAATGATATATAAATATATGAGAATAGAGTACGTTGCTGATATATTTTCCGGGTTTAGTGTTTGGGGGACCACCCCAATCGCCAAAACATCCCTAAATCGGGCATATTTATCCACCATGTCAATGTGGAGCTTAAATGAAAGGTATTGGGGGGTAGAGCAAGAATTGATACCCATTTTCGCTAGATACCTAAAATACCCAACAAATAGGCATTTTTTAGTGACCATGGCAATGTGGGGCTCAAATAAAGGTATTTGGGAGTAGAATACGTATTTTAAGAATGGAGTAAATCTTACATCCAAAATTAAATTCGTAGATTATGGTATTTCACTAATAGATCTCAAATTGTCGAAAATAAATATTACAAGGAAACTTTTGTTCCATATAAAGTAAAAGAATAATAAGAATTTTTATTTTGGCCCGAACCATTCGTATGTGGAATCGACTTCCGGCTAATGTTTTTCCCACTCACTTTGATATCCAGAGATTTAAAACAAATGTCAATAAACACTACCTCATTTGTCCGCCCCTTCAATTCCTAATTTCCTTTCGCCAACGCAATGCACTGCATTCATAGGGGACATCCCCTGCGTGTTGGTTGATAGAAAAAAAATTTAACTTTGACCAAATTTCATACAGAAATAAAATTTTCTGAAGAAATTAAATGTTGACATAATTGTGTACAGAAATAAAATGTTGACAAAATTTTCTATAGAAATAAAATTTTGACGAAATTTTCTATACGAAAATATGTTAATAAAATTTCAAAATTTAAGTTTGAACAAAATTTCTATAAAGAAATAAAATTATAAAAATTAAAAAAAAAAATTGTTGTTCCTTTTTTGGTTTGTTAGTGTACTTTGTGATAGCACGTCGCCTATGTGCGTTCAAGATCATTTGTTTTGGGTTGGCAGTTATCGCAAGGATAACTACCAAACCAATGGTTGCCCAAATTATTTTTTAGTTGACAACCATTCGGTTTTAAATCAAATGTCAGATAGCGGTTGAAAGGTTCGCTGGACTGCAGTTTCTGAGCCACCACACCTTTCACCAGCAGCAATTTTGACAAATAAGCCATTTAATTATAAATTCCTAAAAGCTTGAGTAAAATTTAAAAAAATACGAAATTTGCTCTTAGTACCAGAAAAAAAGATGACAAAATATTTTGTAAAAAGAAAATTTTGACAATTTTTTTTTTTTAAATTTTGAAAATATTTTTTCAAACTTGAATATTCAACTCTAACCACTGTGGCCTAATGGTCACCCCTTAAGAAAAGAAGATAAGCTCGTGTTAGACCTGTAGTTAGAAAACCATTAAGAAAATAGAAATTACAAATAGGCAACGAAAAAAAGACATCATCAGCAGCAGCAGCAGCAAAAGTTCTGGCATTTCTGGCCAAGAGAAATTGTAAGCAACCACAATAAGCATAAATTTTAATTGATTATAATTTTACAAACTCTTCTTTCACCCATTTAAATTTCTTGTTGGAATTGAATATCTGTTTCATTGTTCATTCACTATGTGGGAGAAGAGGGAGGGGCCCAAAAAGCAGACGAGCCATAAAATATTCTCGCAATTATGTTGCTTTTGTGTTTCCCTAAATGCTAACATTGTTGTCTAAGACAAGAAGTTTTGATAAAAAATGAAAGTTTTCTTAGTTTGAACAAATTTCTATATAATAGCTTTGGCTATTTTCTTTATCAGCAAACGAGCTGTTCTATTGTGGCTACGATTAATTCATTTAAAACAACATTTGCTACTTTTTTATTAAGGGAAACGGGGCGGGGGATTTTGTAAGATTTTTTTCTTATGGGTGTTAACGGTTTGTTTCATAAACTTCTAGAAATTGGGTCAAATTCTTCTTTACAAAAAAAAAACTACGAATGGCCTTAAGCCTTCCACTAATGATCCATAGCAAGCATCTAAGGTTTTGCCAAAAAAAAAATTTTTAAACTTAAAAAAAATCAATGTGATGTGCGTGTAGCACCTCTAGCAGTTTACTATGAAAATTAGTCAAATTTGATTAATTTCAAACTCAACACTTTAGCACAGAATCTATGATCGGCTTTGTGTGTGCGCTGTCGAAGATTGCTGTGATGTAGAAAGCCATTATGTTGAAGATTAACATGAAGTAGCCAAAGCCAATCACTAAGCCATCCATCCAACCCATCTATCTTTCCATCGACATAACAAGTCAAGCCAAATTGGTTACTGTGGGGGGAAGTTTCAAAAAGAAGTTAAAGGCAAAAATATTATATTTTTTTTTTGATAACAATTTAGAATTCCTAAAATTAAATAGCTCTAGCCTAGTTGCAATGCAGAGAAGGGGTTGCCTGCATGCATCATCTCAACGGTAGAGGGGTTGATATGATTTTCCAAATTTTCTAGAGATTTTGATGGAAAATTTTTATTTTGCTAATAGAAATTTGGAGAGCAATGAAAGGGTTAACGTTTTTAAGACATTTTGGGGTTTAGCACACAGACCCTATCTTCGATGGTTATTTAAACACCATACATAAATTTTGTATGAGCAACAATCTATGTGCCGGCCAGACGGACACACCAGTATTAAACCCCGGCACGGGATAGCTGTGAGCACTACACAGGCTGGAACATTGGGGTTCGGTCTGTGTGGTGTCCATTGCTGTCAGGAGAAGCTTAGCTGCGAGCTACCGGGCCCGTCCATAGGTTGCGGATAGTTAAATGCTCCATACGAAGTAGCTGCAACGGCAGTCGCGGACAATCAGCGGTATCGAGTGGCAAGTCTCAGTAAGAGTTCGGGTGACACCGGCTAAGGCGCAAATACTGAGTGCCTATGATGGTTGTTGTTGTTGCTGTAGCAGTGTGTTGTACACTGAGGCGGCAGCCCTTGCCGATGAAGGCTTTCATCGAGTCAATCCGGTACGTACAACCGGCTGCCATGGGATTGGCCTATGATGGTCGTTATGTCAAGGCGAGTTATTGGCGCCTTTAAATAACCAATCGCCAACCGGTCCTTTGCACCGAAAGGAGCTTGCTTATCTATAGGAGCTTGACGTGGATCGCCACATTCACATGACAATGTGGCTACCACAACAACAGCAGTATTAAGAAATTTCTTTATCCGTTTTTTACCCTACACCACCACTGTGGTACAGGGTATTAAAACCCAGAAGGAAGAGAGAAAGACCCATTGAAAAGTACATCGATCGACTCAGAATCACTTTCTGAATCGATTTAGCTATGTCCGTCTGTCCATATTAATTTGTGTACAAACTACAGGTCGTAATTTTCATCCGATTGTCTCCAAAATTGCCACTGGCATCTTTTTTTGGCCAAGAGATAAAGCCAATTGAAATTCGAAAAAATCGGATCAGATTTGAATACAGCTCCCATATAATGGGTGATTTTTTAAGACCTTTTAGAAAGTTTTTAAAAAAAAAAAATATATTGGGTTGCCCAAAAAGTAATTGCGGATTTTTTAAAAGAAAGTAAATGCATTTTTAATAAAACTTAGAATGAACTTTAATCAAATATACTTTTTTACACTTTTTTCTAAAGCAAGCTAAAAGTAACAGCTGATAACTGACAGAAGAAAGAATGCAATTACAGAGTCACAAGCTGTGAAAAAACTTGTCAACGCCGACTATATGAAAAATCCGCAATTACTTTTTGGGCAACCCAATATATGCCGGAGACACCGACAGATGGACATACTAGAATTAAGAAAAACTTTAAACGCCTTACATTTTCCTAATCTTTTTTTTTCAATCTTAATCTTTTCCACAATCTCTCGAAGCACACAAATTCCAATTTGCCAAAAAATCCTCCACTGTTAGCCCCTTTTCAATAGATCATCATCATTATGTTAGCCAACGATTTAACTACTTTGTTGTGAAATCTTTAGGCGGTCTTGTTAAATTTTCTGCCCCAGCTGAACCATATAATCCCCCCTTTATTTCAATGGGAATTACTTTTTTTTTAATATTCTATTAATATTTCCAAACATTGTAGATTCACTTTAAGAAAAAAAAGGCGAACAAAACAAAAAAGAAGTCTTGGTTTTTGCAAACGGATGTAAGCCGTATAATTTCATTCATTAGTTTTGTTCAAAAAGAACATGAAAGGCTCATTTAAATAAAACTCTTTGCCAGAGATTAAAATCTGTAATATGAACTAGCTGAAGCAAACTATCGACCCCCAAAAGCACAGGTGGTGTATGTGAAAAAGTGGCACAAACATAGAGTGAGCCATAAAATGAAATAAATAAAAACGAAACAAAACCAAACCGAAAAGGAAGAGAAAGTTGTTTGCCAAGAAGGTGGATGGACAAAAATGTTTGCTGTATATTCCCCATGTGGAGGATGCTATTAAATGCTTTGTGCCCATTATTAATTATTTGGAATTTTTGGGAGAAATTCGGTTCGAACAGAAGTAGATAATTAGAGCAAGTGTTGAAAGTGATTTATGATGTTTGGCTACTTTATAAACACAGGATAAAATATTTGGGTTAACATAAATGCAAACTGGAACAACGAAATTGCTATGAAATTATCTTAAAAGACAAAATTTTAAGAAATTTCAAAAATAAATTTTTAAATACAACATTTATAAGACAACTAACTGCCCTGGTGCGCTTCGCTACACCCTAAAATTCCTTTTGAAAAATAGATTGATTTTGTAAATATTGAGTTGCCCAAAAAGTAATTGCGGATTTTTCATATAGTCGGCGTTGACAAATTTTTTCACAGCTTGTGACTCTGTAATTGCATTCTTTCTTCTGTCAGTTATCAGCTGTTACTTTTAGCTTGCTTTAGAAAAAAAGTGTAAAAAAGTATATTTGATTAAAGTTCATTCTTAGTTTTATTAAAAATGCATTTACTTTCTTTTAAAAAATCCGCAATTACTTTTTGGGCAACCCAATACATATTTTCAAGCTTGCCTCCAGATCTTTAAGACATTAAGAACTATGGGAAGAACTATGAGGGCCACCGTAGCGCAGAGGTTAGCATGTCTGCCTATGACGCTGAACGCCTGGGTTCGAGTCCTGGTAAGACCATCAGAAAAAATGTTCGGAGGTGGTATTCCCCACCTAATGCTGCCAACTTTTGTGAGGTACAATGTCATGTAAAACTTCTCCCCAAATAGGTGTCGCACTGCGGCACGCTGTTCGGACTCGGCTATAAAAAGGAGGCCCTTTATCATTGAGCTTAAACATGAATCGGACTGCACTTATTGATATGTGAGAAGTTTGCCCCTGTTCCTTAGTGGAATGTTCATGGGCAAAATTTGCATTTGCAAGAACTATGGGTTCACTGGATATCCACATTAATTGGCATACTTGTTATCCATTTTCAAAATTATATCACATGGAATACAACATTTACAAATATCCGCCAATCCTTCCTTTATCAAGAGGACGTTTCATTTGTGCCAGTCACTCTACATGTTTGTTAGAGTCTTTTTGGGGTCGAACCCAGGCGCTTGTACTAAAACTGGATATCAGATTCCAAGTCCTCCACATATACAAATGCAAATGTTGCCCATTAACATTCCACTAAGGAACTGGGGCAAACTTCTCACATTTCAATGAGTACAGTGATAAGGGGCCTCCCTTTTATAGCCGAGTCCGAACGGCGTGCCGCTGTGCGACTTCTCTTTGGAGAGAATAACTGACTTATCAATTTTGGCTAAATATACATTTTGACATGACGCTTTTTTGTTTTGTCTGTTCCATGCTTAAAAGTTTCACACGTTATTTTTATGCCACACAAGTAGTTTGGAATCCGCTGTTACATTCTCGGCTGAGCGTGTTGGCTAAGTCGTCAAATAAGTCGAGTGGCACGAGGTTCGTCCTATGTCATTGATTAAAGCTTGGGCAGATGTGTTTGGCGATGATCAATCATCGGCTCATACAAAACGTATGCAACGAATAGATCTCCGTTGCGCTCTATTTTTCTCGGAATACTTAATACATTTATATTATTTCCTTTATGCGGATTCTATTTTATTCTTAAATACCTTTTGTGTCCCACATAGTTACATGACATAGTGACTCACAAATGTTGTTAGCATTAGGAGGGGAAAATCACCGCTGAAAATTTTTGATGATTGTTTCGCCAGGATTCGAACCCAAGCGTGCAGCGTCTAGGCGGACATGCTCACCTCTGTGATACGGTGGCCTCTCACATATAACTCTCATTTAATTTCTGGTTTACTTATATGACCATTTGGAGTTACATGTTTTTTTGGGAAGGAACCCAAATAATATCGAATTTGTACGCTACAGTCAAACATCTTTTAATCCAATAAGACACTCATTGGCGCGATCTATATAACTTGTTGAAGTTCAGAACATGACCCAGATACTTGGTCACTAATTTTAATATTAGGTTCATACTCTACTATTAAAGACATTTAAATTCCATATTGTCCCGATTGACCTACATGTCCTGCACGGGATAGCCGTGAGCACCACACAAGCTGGAACTTTGTGGTCCGATCTGTGTGGTGTTCATTGCTGTCACGAGAAGCTTAGCTGCGAGCTACCGGTCGCGTCCACAGGTTGCGGATAGTGGAATGCTCCACCCGGAGAAGCTTTAACTGCAGTTGCGGACAATCAGCAGTATCGCGCGGATAGTCTCAGTGAGAGGTCGTGTGGCGCCGACTCTTGCACAAATACTGAGTGCCTACGATGCTCAATATGACAAGGCGAGTTATTGGCGCCTTTAAATAACCAATGGCCACCCTGTTCCCGCGGCGGTCGGTCCTTTGGACCGGAACGAGCTTGGTCACTTACAGGAACTTGACGAGGATCGCCACCACCACATGAAAATGTGGTTACAACAACAACCTACATGTCCTGTTGGATGCTTTTGGGGAGGCGGCCCCCAGACAATTTCTCTCAAATTAATATACCAGATTCTCAATCTATCATTTGATATCCATTTTGTGTCATTGGACATATATATCAGTTGTCGATATTTTTGAAGTTGTGGTGGTCTTATATCAGATTCGTACTCTACTTTTAAATAACTTTCATTTGATACCCATATGTGGGTTGTTTGGAGCTGTTCCATCGGTACTTTCATGGTGTGTATGTACAGGGTGGCTGATGAATATTGCTACAATGATGAATATTGCTACATTTTTTTTTCGGTGTATGGAATACATTTTTCTTTTATTCATGTTAAATTAAATTATTAAATTAATTATTAAATTATTATTAATTAAATTAATTAATTAATTAATTAAATTAATTATTAAATTATTATTATTAAATAGAAAAAAAGTTATTACATTTTTTTTTGGTAGCGGCTTTCATCAGCCACCCTGTATGTCAGAGATACTAGACATTCCAGGAACTCACACAATGCATTATAGAGAGAATTCTTATTTCGCCCGAACCGTTCGTATGTGGAATCGACTTCCGGCTACTGTTTTTCCCACACACTATGGCATCCAAAGATTAAGATTTAAGCCTTTCACTTGATACCCATATTGCCCCAATCGGGACATACGTTCTGTTGTGGGATTTTCGGAGGCGAGGCGGCCCTTGGAACCATTTTTTTATATTGAATTCGTACTCTACTTCCAAAGAACTTTTATTTGATACCCATATTGCCCCAATCCGGAAATACGTTCTGTTGGGGGTTTTTCGGGGGTATGGCGGCCCCCAGACACTTTGGACAAAATTTTTTATATCAAATTCGTACTCTACTTCGAAATACCTTTCATTTGATATCCATATTGCCCCAATCGGTAAATTCGTTCTGTTGGGCGGTTTTCGGAGGCGAGGCGGACCCCAACCACCTTGGACCAAATTTTTTATATCGAATTCGTACTCTACTTCCAAATAACTTTCATTTGATACCCATATTGCCCCAATCGGTAAATTCGTTCTGTTGGGGGGTTTTCGGGGGTATGACGGCCCCCAGACACTTTGGACCTAATTTTTTATATCAAATTCATTCTCTACTTCCAAATAACTTTCATTTGATACCCATATTGTCCAAATAGGTAAATTCGTTCTGTTGGGGGGTTTTCGGGGGTATGACGACCCCAGACACATTGGACCTAATTTTTTATATCAAATTCGTTCTCTATTTCCAAATACCTTTCGCTTAATGCCCATATTGCCTCAATCGGTAAATATGTCTCTAGACTTTGCCGGAGCCTAGGGAACTAATTTTTACATTAAATTCGTACTCTACTCTTAAATAAATTTCATAAGACACCCATATTGTCCTAATCGGTTTTGGGGATATTCGACCCTCGGATATTCGACCCCAAAATTATATACCATTTTCTTGTTTTTGGATTACTATAAGTATGCACACAAAATTTCGCTTAGATCGGTGCACTCGTTTCTGAAATCAGGCTTTTTCGCAAATTGGGGAAAGGAGAACGCTGCGAACAACGCTCTAATGATAAAATTTCTATGAACTATTCTCTAAGGAATTTACCATTGAAGATTTTTATACCCTACACCAACACTGTGGTACAGGGTATTATAACTTAGTTCATTTGTTTGTAACACCCTGAAGGAAGAGTAAACCGATCGACACAGAATCACTTTATGATTCGATGCAGCTATGTCCGTCTGTCTGTCTGTCAGGCATGTATTCGGCCTAGAGACGAAGCCTATTGAAATTGGCGAAAATCTGCTCAGATTTTGATATAGCTCTCATATATATGTTCATCCGATTTGGACAGATATTGCAATAATGTGGTCGTCTCTTAACCGATTCAATCGAAATTTGGTAGGAAGGATTTTCTTATGACTCTTGACCATGCTGGTGAATTTCATAGAAATCGGTTCAGATTTCGATATAGCTCCCATATATACATATCGCCCGATTTTCACTTCTAGAGCCACTGCAAGTGCATTTATTGATCAATCTTCCCAAAACTTTGTACAACGCTTTCCTCGATGACTATAACAATATGTAAGAAGTTTGGTCGAAATCGGTTCAGATATAGATATAGGTCCCATATATATGTTCGTCCGATTTTGAAAAATATTGCAATAAAGAGCTCATTTGTTAATCGATTGTCTCGAAATTTGGTAGGAAGGATTTTCTTATGACTCTCGACATTGCTGATGAATTTCATAGAAATCGGTTCAGATTTAGATATATCTGCCATATACGTATTTCACCCGATTTTCACTTCTAGAGCCACTGCCAGCGCATTTATTGGCCAATCTTGCTAAAATGTTTGCACAATGCTTTCCTCGATGACTATAACAATATGTAAGAAGTTTGGTCGATATCGGTTCAGATATAGATATAGGTCCCATATATATGCTCCTCCGATTTTGAAAAATATTGCAATAAAATGCTCATTTGTTAATCGATTCTCTCGAAATTTCGTAGGGAGAATTTGCTAATTACTCTCGACATTACTGGTGAATATCGAAGAAATCGGTTCAGATTTAGATATATCTGCCATACATGTATATCACCCGATTTTCACTTCTAGAGCCACTGCAAGCGCATTTATTGACCAATCTTGCCAAAATTTTTGCACAATGCTTTCCTCGACGACTACAACAGTATATTTCTAAGTATATTCTAAGTATATTTTGTCGAAATCGGTTCAGATTTACCTATATATATATGTTTGTCAGATTATGGGTAATTTGCAATAATTTTGTCATTTGTCAACCGTAGATAATACAGCTTAAACATATTTGCTCGAATTTGATGTGGATTGCTCACTAATACATCTGAAAACATCGGGCGAGGTCTATCAACATTGGATCAGCATAAGATAAAGCTCCCACTGTGTACTTATATCATAGGTGTGGGGTATCATATAGTCGGCAACGCCGAACTTTGCCTTTCCTTGCTAGTTTAACATTGCCTTTCCGAAGCTTTTTGTTGATTGATTTGAGAAAATTTTTTAAAAAATGTTTTAAATTTTTTCTTTGGAGCAAATTTTTTTCATTTTTTTTTTGTTTCTAGAAATTTGTTGCTTAAGTTTGTTGATCTTTAATTTTGAATTAAAGATTTCTTAAAAAATATTCAACTAATTAAGGCTACATAATTAGCACTGAAAAAACTTATGTTAAAAGGAGATATGCCTTTTAACTCTGTTATTGAAAGTTATTTATGGGAAAATTTCTAACAGCGCTTCATTGCGCTATTGCCACAAAAATTGCTATTGTTCCACTTCACTTAAAATTCTTGAAAAAGAAGCAACGCAAAACGAGACCTTCAAGTATGCTAAACACACAATTTAAATTGGCTCACCTGTTCATCAATGGGACAGCCTCGTTCATCCAACAATTGTTGTGTCGATTCGCCCAAACCATCCAAAGCAGCACAATCAACGATTTTCAAGCCCATGTTGCCGGGCACCACAGCACGTACGGTCAAAGTGGTGGCTTGACCTACCACAACTGAGCCGGAACCATCAGGGCCACCTAATTCCAGCCAAATGCGCACGCGAGGTGTTGATGATGAAGACGATGACGACGTTGTAGTTGAAGATGAATGGCCTGCATTATGGTGGTGTCTTGATTGTTCTTGTTGTATGGATGATGATGATGATGACGAGGGTGGCGCTTCTGAATCGGTTTCCACAAAACTGGCCACATTTAATTGTTGTTTTGTTGTAGTTGAAGATTTATTTGGCTGTTGTTGTGTGGTTTGTTGCATGCGGCCATGTCTTGTAAGGGTAATACACAAAAAAATAGAAAACATTGAATTAAATTACCATAAAAACTTGGATAAAAAACGTACAGTTCATAGGAAAATTGTGGTTAATTTAAATTTAATTTGCATAATATAATGTTTAAGTAAAAATTTCTAGGCAAATTAAAAACTAAATGCTTAATATAAGGGCAATTATGGAATAAGGGCAAAATAAAAAAATTTAATATTTTTTAATTAATTTTCTTTTCTTAAATACAAAAATATTTTTTTTTATTTTTAACAACACACAAAAGTTATAACTTATTTCTTGCAAAATTTGATTTTTATCCATTTATTTTATGTGTCGATAATTAGTTTGAACTTTTTTTTTATAGGAAAATTGTCAAAATTTTTATTTAAAGATTTTTTTTTTTATAAATTAAAAAAAAAATTGGAACACCTTTTTAAAGTTTAAAAAGATCAAAGGTAAAAAGTTTAAAGATTTTTTTTATATAAATTAAAAAAAAATTGGAACACCTTTTTAAAGTTTAAAAAGATCAAAGGTAAAAAAAAAATAATTTTATAAAAAAATTTTTAAATTTAATTGCCAAAAAAACATTTTTTAAGTTTATTCTTTAGAAAATTGTTTAAAATTAATTTTTGGAAAAATGGTCAACATTTTTTATAATTTTTGTATGTTTTATTTCTATACAAGTTTTCTAATTTTTCTAATTTAGTTTTATAAAAAATTTTCTCAAATTTAATTTTACTGTGGAAAATAAGAAATGGCCAAATATTTACCCGTAGAAAATGTTTTATCAAAATTATATTTCTGTATAAAAAACGATTTTTATAAAATTTTTTCAGAAAATTTGATTTGGTTTATAGGCCAAACAAACCAGAAGCTCAAAAAGTCAAGACCCAAGATCGGTTTGTATGGCAGCTATATCAAAACATGGACCGATTTGGCCCATTTACAATCCCAACCGACCTACACTAATAAGAAGTATTTGTGCTAAATTTTAAGCGGCTAGCTCTACTCCTTCAAAAGTTAGAGTGCTTTCGACAGACAGACGGACGGACATTGCTAGTTCGACTTAAAATGTCACGACGATCAAGAATATATTGTATATACTTTATGGGGTCTTAGACGCATATTTCGAGGTGTTACAAACAGAGTGACGAAATTTGTATGCCCCATTCTTTGATGGAGGGTATAAAAATGTGTAAAATTGTATATCTTAAGTAAATTTTTTCAACAATTTTTCATTTTTATTGAAAATGTTGAGAAAATCTTTAAAACTTAATTTTTTTAACATATTTTCATAGTTTATAAGCCATTATAATTTTTTTATATAAACAACTTTTAAATATGTTTCTATAGAACACATAAAATTTTTGGTATAAAATATTTTTTAAAAATTTTCTGAAAATATTTCGTTTAATATAGTTTGATAAAAAATTGTATTTAGAAAAATTTGGAAAAAAATTTTTTATTGGAAATGTTTTCAACTTCATTTATAATGAAATTCTTTCCAAAATTTTATTTTTATAAATTAAAACTTTTTTTTAATTTTTTTCTTTTGCTTAAAGGAAAATTTTTAAAGTTGCACTTTTTTTTATAAAAAAATAGTTTATTTCATTTCATTACTTTTTTTTGCTTACCTAATATTTGATTTTGATTTTCCTGCCTCGCTGAGAGTTAGACTCATGCCCAAGGCATTTAAAGGTAAGCGACATTTAATGGTCTTCAAAATATCAGAACTTTGACGTAGCTTTTCCTCCATTTGCATCATAATGCGCACCGATAATTCCATAGAGCCATCCGGGCGAGGCTCTACACGTACCCCACAACCTGAAGTGGGTAGCCGTAAACTAATATGGGACTCTGAAATGCCACGAGCTCTGCATTCATGGGGAAACTCTTTGGCATAGAGCAGGCCATGAAAGGGCATATTCAATTCGAGGCGCATTTCCAAAGAACTTCTAGTGCAGTTGGTAAAAATCTTGGTGATTTTATAACGATTTTTAAAATTTGCTTTATTGCCAGCAAAGCTTTTGCCCTTGGCCAAGGGTTTGGTAAGTGGGGATGGCATTTCCGCTTCCACTTCCGTTTCCTCATTTTGATCTTCACTTGCCAGGGGTCCCTTTAAGGGAGTATTTAAATCATATATAGGTGGAGTGGTTAATAAGGTGGCCTCCGAAGCTGATACCGCCACCAATTGAGGCATTTCTGTTGCCGTCCATGTAACAAATTTGGAGGCTTGAGTTTCCGTTGCCGCTTGGCCATAACATAGCCATAAAGACCCATGTATAATCAAATATAAACATAATTCACGCATTTTGATGTTTCGGTTAGCTGCTCTAGTTTGCCGTTTGCCGTTTGCTTGCTTAATTGCTCAATTTCTTAATATTCGCGTTTATTCTACCGTTCTGCAATGTTTTGCAAGATTGCCTTAGTTTTTACGCTAGAATTGTTCGCATTTGCCGTTCCTGTCATTTAACTGTTGTTTAACGCTTCTTGCTGTTTCACTGGAGTTTCATTCAAGCAAAGTTTCATCATGGCATTAGGGCTTAAATATATTACACAAATTTCAATTGTTGTGTAGTGTTTTATTTTTTTCTTACGCTTAGGCAAATATTTCCCAAGTTCTATCTACATCCAGCTGATGACATGGTGATGAGGTATGATTTGTATGAAACTACTTGTCATTTCGTCACTTGAGTATTCATTTCTTGCTTGATTGCATTCCATGTGCTGGCGGCGACAGGAATGTTTCTGGGCCATGCATAAAGTTGGTTTCTTCTTCTTCAGTTGTGGCTTGTGCAAAGCTCGTGTCTTTATTGACAATTGGCAGCCGGCGGCACTCGTTATTGTAGCCATTCAAAACTTGTGGTCAATCGTTTTACCCTCTTCCTCCCCGGGGGCAATGCAAAACTTGTATAGCGTGGTAATCTGTAAGCCATAAAATGTGAATAAAAATTTATGATTAATGCCAAGTGTAGGTAAATTACTGAAATCAATTGAGTGTAAAACAAAACAAGATTTTCTGTAAAAAAAAAAAAAACAAAAAACAACATCCTCCTACTTTTGTGCCTGAAAAATTTATCAATCATTTTCAAATTATTTTGTAACTGATTGTACGAAAAATACCAAAAAAACGCAGTTTACTACATTAATTGTACAACATGAAATTTATCAAAGGTTTTTATATTAAGGCTGCCTTTGAATTCACACGTTTTATCAAAAATACACTTGAAAGCGGCAAATAAGCGTGTAAAAGATTATTGTCGGCAATTATGTTAAAATATTTTAACTTTGTTAATTACCACCCGAAAAATGAAAAATAATAATGGCTATTAATCACTAAACATTTATCGGACAATATAGTCATCATAACAACAACACTTCATTACATTTACAGGCTAGAGTTTATAAATAGTTCTACTACTTTTTTATATATAAATATGTAAAAAATTTTTATTAATTAAAATAACAAATTTCCTTTCAAAACAAAAAAAAAAGTTCTGAATTTTTAATTATTTATTCAAAAAACATAATTGTGGTCTCAGTCATCCTTAAACTTTATCAATTGGCTAAGAAAAAGCGTTTAATTTAGTTAAGCTTCCTGTAATATTAAAGACTTAAGCAACAAACCTGATTAAAGGAATGCATCATACAAGTTTGTGTCTTAAGTCTTTTGATATAAAACAGTAAAAATAAAGAGGGGTTATATTTAGTTCATTTTTATATTTCTGTACACACCACCGAAGGACGGTGGTATATTCATTCTGTCATTCCATTTACAATATCGAAATATTAATTTAAATATTCATTAAATTTAAATAAAGTTTAAGTTCGAAGATGGGGTAAATCGTACTATATATTGTTACTAGCTGTCCCAGTCCCGCTCCGCTGCGCCTTCTTTTACTTTATATGAGACAAAAGTTTCCTTGGAATATTTATTTTCGACAATTAAAGATCTTTTAGTGAAATACCATGCTACGAAAATAGTATTGGGGTGCCCAAAAAGTAATTGCGGATTTTTCATATAGTCGGCGTTGATAAATTTTTTCACAGCTTGTGACTCTGTAATTGCATTCTTTCATCTGTCAGTTATCAGCTGTTACATTTAGCTTGCTTTAGAAAAAAGTGTCAAAAAAGTATATTTGATTAAAGTTCATTCTAAGTTTTATTAAAAATGCATTAACTTTCTTTTAAAAAATCCGCAATTACTTTTTGGGCAACCCAATATATCGAATGACTAACAGTTTACCAATATAAGAGCCTTTATCTGAATCCCATATGATCTTTATTGGTTTACGAATTTAAGTTTGGACGTAAGGTGTACTCCATTCTTAAAATACTTTTTTTTTGGGGGAAAGATGGTCCTCCAGATACTTGGTCCTGAAAAAATATCAGCATCGTGCTCTTCTCTCAAAAACCATTTATTTAAACCCCATATTGCCGTTGGCTTAAGAGGAGTTTACAGGATGAGGCGTCCCCTAACACATGGCCCCAAAATAGGTTATCAAATTCGTTTTCTAATCTCAAATACCTTTCATTTGAGCCACATATTGACATGGTCGAAAAATTTTTTCTCTTTGGGGGTGTTTTGGGAAAGGGAAATTTGATGCCCTAAATACATGATCCTACATTTGGATATCAAATTCGTATTCTACACCCAAATACCTTTATTTAAGCCCCATATTGCGATAGTCACTAAAAAACTGCTGTTTGTGGGGTATTTTGGGAAGGGGTAGATCCCCAGAAAATTGGTCCCGAAAATGGGTATCAATTTTTGCTCTACCCCCCAATACCTTTCATTTAAGATCCACATTGACATGGTGGGTAAATATGCCCGAATTAGGCGTGTTTTGGCGATTAGGGTGGCCCCCCAAACACTATGCCCTGAAAATATATAGCAACGTGCTCTATTCTCATATATTTGAATCCTCAAAAGCAACGTGCTCTATTCTCATATATTTGAATCCCATAACGCCATTGGCCTCAAAATTGGATATCAAATTCGTTTTCTAATCTCAAATACCATTCACTTAAACCCCTTATTGAAAAAGCCAGCCAGTCCCGTTTTGGGTTGGGCCCTAAAAACAATGAATATCGAGCTCCACTGTCTTGAAGACCCAAATTGTCTTGGTAAGCAAATACGTACTATTTGGGGGTTATTATGATGGTGGGACGTCCGCTAGACAGTTGGCCCCTAATGTTGATATCAGATACGTGTCCTACTCCCACATACCTTTAATTTGAGCCCCATATTTCCATAGTCGGCAAACATGACCGGCTTGGGGGGTGTTTTGGGGGATGGGTTGCCACTCAGTGAGTTGACCTTGAGTTGACCGGCATTTCGAAATGCCGGAATAATCAATTTTAGGGTCCTGCCAAGAGGCACCCGGACCACTTGAAATTTTGCACACGATCTCGATGACACCTTAGCTCTAACCAATTCAAAGATATCTCTATCCGTTCTCAAATGATATACTTTTTGCTAGTTTTTTTCGGTTCTATCCCACTGTGAGTTGTGTTAAATTATTCGGGAAAATCCATCCAAATTGGCACGGACATCTAAATAGAAATAGCTTATACAATATTATTATATGCTAATCCCAGTACCACCGTAGCGCAGAGGTTACCATGTCCTCCTATGACGTTGAACAGCTGGGTTCGAATCCTGGCGAGACCATCAGAAAAAATTTTCAACAGTGGTTTTCCCTTCCTAATGCTGGCAACATTTGTGAGATACAATGCCATGTAAAACTTCTCTTCAAAGAAGTGTCTGACTGCGGCACGCCGTTCGGTTTCGGCTATAAAAAGGAGGCCCCTTGTCATTGAGCTTAAAACGTGAATCGGACTGCACTCATTGATGTGTGAAAAGTTTGCCCCTGTCCCATTGTGGAATGTTCATGGGCAAAATTTGCAATGCCAGCCACCGTACTAGGGTCTATCGCGCAGTACTTGATTATGAGTCCAATCATGAAACGGAAAATAATTAGTAAATCAGAGAAAAATTTTAAATTTCACCAACAAATGGGATACCTTAGAATTCCATTTATGAGGTATTTTTTAAGGCTAAAGATTTCTCAAATTTAAATTCAATACTTCTATTTATTATTATTTCCAACTTAAACCCTCTAAAAGCTTATAAGACTCAGAAACACTAAACTGTAAAGATTACTCATCTACGATGATGGTTTATCTCGACTACTAACCACATTATCAAAATTATATATTTTTATAGAATACACCCAAACAAAGATAAATAAATCAAGACATTTAACAAACTAACTAGCTACCATCAAACCAAATCAAGGGTCTAATCTGCTCTGGCCTGAGATGATAATAGACATTTCAATACAGCGGCGATGGTGATGATGATGATAATAATCATGAATAATCACAAATTTCCTATATTATAAACTTAAAATTTGAGTACATAGGTATGTACATTCATATGTTAGATACATTATAAAAGCCTTAGGGTATTATAATTAACTTGGGTATATACATACTAAAAAAAATAAAAAAAAAAAAACAAAAATCTGCCATTGGCAATGATGGTTGATTTTATATTTTTTTTTTGTTTTAAAGAGTGTTTTTAAATATTCAAAACAACAACCTATAAAACATCGTATTATGTCAGTCGTAATCAAATCAATAAGATTGACTCGAGCACAAAAACTCAAACACACACACACAGGTACAAACACTGTGTTAAATGAGATCTTTGATGGTGTCGAACATCACACTTTACATGAATGTACCAAGAGTACAAACCAAACCAAAAAAAAAAAACAACCTTTCTAATAAGGTACTTATATAAAAAACAATGCCCAATAACAACAACAAAAATACAATCAACACAACAATAGCAAAAAAAAGCTTTAAACTAAACAATACAACATCAGTGCATATGGCAACAATAGATCAATATTATTAACATGATCAACGGCAGCGGCTGGGGCAACAGCAACAACGACATCGTCATCATCATGGTGATGCTCATCTTCATTTTCTTTTGTAGTGTAGTAGCAGTAGTTTCCCTAAAGCCTTGGCTGGAGATCATCATCACAGCCATGATCTTCGCTTGTAAACGGCTTTGATAGAAAAAAAAACAAAAACAGCATCCCAACATCTTTTGCCATCTTTCTGATTGTTTCTCTCACGATCATAAAGTGCATCATCATAGAAAAACTATAAACATAACAAAAAGTCCAGGCCAGTAACAAAGAATGATTGTAAAAGTACGAGGTCGATTGGGAAAATGTTTGACCTTGGCCAACGAAAATCAATAAAATGGTTTAAAAGCCTTTAAATAAAGATTTCGTATTCGCGCAAACATGACAATTAATGTGCTACCTATTTTAACAAAGCTCAATAGACTATATTCTAATTAACCCATTAATGCCTGATCTACGATTCCCTTAGTCTATTTGGAACTTTTATTACTCGCATTTATATTCTCGTAAAAATAATAATAAAAATTTAAAATAATTTTTTTTAAGTTGAAAAAATGTTACTAACAAGTAAAGGGTGATTTTTTATCTATTATCATTTTGGCAACGCTGGTTTAAACAGCTCACGCAGTTTTCGTATTTTGTTTCATTGTCAACCATCTTCAGTTTGCTCAATAATTTAGTTATGAATCGTCTTACAAACGAACAACGCTTACAAATTATTGAATTTTATTGGATTTAATTGCAGATTTTTTAAAAGAAAGTAAATGCATTTTTAATAAAACTTAGAATGAACTTTAATCAAATATACTTTTTTATACTTTTTTTCTAAAGCAAGCTAAAAGTAACAGCTGATAACTGATAGAAGAAAGAATGCAATTACAGAGTCACAAGCTGTGAAATTTGTCAACGCCGACTATATGAAAAATCCGCAATTACTTTTTGGGCAACCAATATTATCAAAATGCGTGCTCTGTTAAGAAAGTTCATCGCGCTAAAATTGTTTTCAGCGACGAAGATCATTTTTGGCGCAATGGGTGCGTAAATAATCCGATTGCCGATTTTGGAGTGAGGATCAGCCAGATGCATTGCAAGAGCTACCAATGCATCCAAAAAAAGGCACAGTTTGGTACGGTTTATGGGCTGGTGGCAACATTAGACCGTACTTCTTCAAAGAAGCGAATCTTAACATAACTGTGAATGGTGAGCGCTATCGTGAGATGATATCCATTTTTTTTTTGCAAAAAAATGCAAGAACTTGACTTGCATGCCATGTGGTTTCAATAAGACGGTGCACATGCCACGCAGCACGCGTCACAAGGGACTTATTGAGAGGCGAGTTCAGTGAATATTTTATTTCACGTTCGGGACCGGTCAATTGGCCTCCTAGATCATGCGATTTAACACCTTTAGACTACATTTTGTGCGGCTATGTTAAAGCTCATGGCTATACAGATAAGGCCGCTTGACGCATTGGAAGACAACATTGAAGTGTTTATTAGTGAGATACCGGCCGAAATGTTGGAAAGGTATGCCAAAATTTGACTAAGCGTATGGACCAATTAAGGCGCAGTCACAGTCAACATTTGCATGAAATAATCTTCAAACATTAAATTATATGGATCGTTTTATCGATTCAAATAAGGATTTCATGCATTTTTCTGAATTTTATGTGTTTTTGTTGAAAAACTTTCCTATAGCTCTCAAAAAATCATCATTTAAAAGCGCATTAAATTCAGCAGGGCCGAATCTTATATACTTTTCATCATGGATCGCATTTGTCAAGTTCTTGTCAAGTTCTTTGCAACCAAAGATAATGGATAAAAATTGCTAGTTGGCTGTTGGAGATCAAAGTCATTGTGCAAAATTTCAGCAATATTGGATAAGAATTGCGCCCTCTATAGACTTAAGGAGTATAATCGGGAGATCGGTTTATATGGGAGCTATATCAGGTAATGAATCGACATAGACCATACTTGGCACAGTTGTTGGTCATAACAAAACACTTAATGAAAACATTTCAGCCACATCGGTTAACAATTGCGCCCTCTAGCGGCTGAAAAAGTCAAGATCCGAGATCGGTTTATGGTAGCTATATAAGGTAATGAACCGATTTGGACCATACTCAACATAGTTATTAAAAGTTGCAAAAAAACACTTATTGCAAAATTCAGCCGAATCGGATAATGATTGCACCCTCTAGCGACTCAAGAAGTCAAGATCCGAGATTGGTTTATTGTATATCGTTTGGATGTTGGAGAACGAAGTTATTGTGCAAAATTTCAGCCAAATCCGATAATAATTGCGTTCTCCAGAGGCTCAAGAATTCAAGATCCCAGATCGGTTTATATGGCAGCTAAATCAGGTTATGTACCGATTTAAACCACACAGTCGTTGGAAGTTATAATAAAAACCCCTCATGCAAAATTTCAGTCAAATCGGATAAGAAGTGCGCCCTCCATTGGTTCAAGAAATCAAGATCCAAGATCGATTTCTTTGGCAGCTATATCAAAACTTGGACTTACATGGCCCATATACAATCCCAACCGACCTACTCTAATAAGAAGTATCTGTGCAACATTTCGTCATCCTTACCCATTTTCAAAAACACCAGATCTCGGAGATGGGTGCACCGATTTAAGCGAAATTTCGTATGTCACCTTATGGTACCCCAAAAACACGAGATTGGTATAACATTTTGGGGTCAAATAACCTGGGGGGACGCCCCATCCCAAAACCCGCCCGAACGGACATGTTTACCGATTGGGACAATATTGGTATCAAATGAAAGGTAGTTAGAGTACGAACTTGGTATAAAAATGTCACACAAAGTGTCGAGGCGTGCCCTACCCACAAAAACACCAACCTGTAGGACACTTTTACCGCGTTGGGCAATATGGATTTCAAATGAAAGGTGTTTAAAAGTAGAGTAGAAATCTGACATAAAAATTTATTCCTTGGTGACGGAGGGGCCTCTCCTCCCCCCAAAACCCCCCAGCAGGACATATTTACCGATTGGGACAATATGGGATTCAAATGAAAGATTTTTAGGAGTTAAATACAAATATGGTATTAAAATTGGGTCCAAGTATTTAGAAGGCCGCTCCAGGCGAAAAATCGCCCCAAAAGTAGCGCCCAAAATCAAAGTGGACCGATTGGAACAATATGGGACTCAAATAAAAGGTATTTGGGAGTAGGATATGAATATGAATATGATATTAAAATTGGGAATAGAAAGCCGTCCAAAGCCTAAAACCGCCCAAAATCAAAAGTAGACCGATGGGGACCATATGGAATTCCATTCGAGAGTAAACCATGAATATGATATTAAAAATGACATATTCACTAAAAATCAAAGTGGACCGATCAATCTGGTGAAAGGTTTTCAGGAGTAGAATACGAATATGGTGGGATAGAATGGAAAACAAGTATGAAATATTATATGGTTAGAGGTGAGATGATAATGAGATTATGTGCAAAATTTTAAGACCCTGGGTGGGCGTCGGGATCGCCAAATCTTCATTTGTGGTCCTGTTTCCTAAACTCATTTTTTTTGCTAATACTACTCAAAAAATCCCTACGAAAGGTCTACATTGCCATGGTCGGAGTCCGATGTTGCCATGGTCGGAAAATAAGTTCAGTTTAGGTGGTGCTTTTGGGCTATGATTGGATAACAGATTCTTTTTCTACTCCCACAAACCTGAAATTTGTGTTCCATGATGCGTCAACTAACCTATTTTAGAGGCTTTAAGAAGGTAAAGCGCCACTAAGATACTTGAACATAAAAGGTTTTTGGGAGTAGATTGATATGGGGCCAAAAGCTTAAATCAAGAGATCGGTCTATATGGCAGCTATATCCAAATTTGAACAGATCTGAGCCAAATTGAAGAAAGATGTCAAAGGCCCTAACACAACTCACTGTCCCAAATTTTGGCAAAATCGGATAATAAATGTGGCTTTTATGGTCCTAAGACCCTATATCGGCGGATCGGTCTATATGGAGGCTATATGAAGATATAGCCCGATATAGCCCATCTTCGAACTTAACCTGCTTCTTGGATAAAAACATAATCTGTGCAAAGTATCAACTCAATATCTCCATTTCAACAGACAGACGGACGGACATGGCTAGATCGTCTTAGATTTTTACTGTGATCAAGAATATATATACTTTATGGGACCGGAAATGAATATTTCGATATGTTGCAAACGGAATGACAAAATGAATATACCCCTATCCTTCGGTGGTGGGCATACAAATTACCTATCCATTCATCTACTCATGTTAGAATTTTTCTAAGACAGCTCTGCTTTGAAATATATTTCTACCCATTTGTCGAACCTTTATAGCTCTCATACAGTGTTAGAGTAGAAAGTTAGAAAAAGTTTAAAGACAAGATAATTTCTTCTTAGCCCACCTTCCATCCCTCGTAATTTGTAAACTACCGGATAAAATGTGCCAATTGTTTTAGACCCAGTTTGAAGATCCAAAGTCTGCTGGTATATGGGCTTCTATGTAATCATATGCGGTTTATAGACAAAAGCTTTATTAATATTGTTTTATTTGGGCTGATTGGACGCAGTTGGTTTAATGCCGCCGCTGCTGCAGATGTTACTTATCTGTTGTTGTTGTTGTTACTCCTCAACTTCTTTTCGTAGTTAATAAAGAAATGATTTGTAATACCAGACACAATGTTTACCTTACTTACTGCTGATGGTGGCCAGTGGCAACTAACACCACTACCACACCATGCTATGCTGCACCATAGTATCACCATCCCATACAATTTGTGCGTATGTTGTTGCCGGGTTTTTCGATTTGGCCTGCCTAGCTATCCATACTTTTGGCCAATAACTTATCTGGTTAACCTTATGGTGGTTGAATTTTTTTTTATTATTGATTTTAACATTTGAATGTTCATGGCTTGACCATTTAAACTTTAATCTTGCACACAAGACTTTTAATAAACAATCGATCATTGTATTTTTGTGTGTTTTTTTGCTCGAGGTTTTTGCTGTTTAATAGGCCGCAAATGAAAGTTGGCTGTTTATGATTGGAGTGGTTTCCTTTAATTTACTTTGTATTTATTTTACAATTCATACAATTCAATGTTAAATAGGCAAGAATAAAAATGTAAATGCCGAATATAATCAAGTGGTCGATAAGCAAAACAAGTGGCGTTAGAATTTGGGTCAGTTAAATATAGGAGCAGAGCAACAGGTGCTAAAATTAGGGGCTTGAGAAATGTTTTTTTTTCTTTTTTCGAAAAATTTGAAATCATTGAAATTTTTAAAATCTTCAATTAAATTTTTATTTGATTCAATTAAAAAAAATTTTAGAAATTTTTCGAAATGGTCAATTATATTAAAAAAAACAAGTAAAAGCGTGCTTAGTTCGGCCGGGCCGAATCTTATATACCCTCCACCATGGAGCGCATTTGTCGAGTTCTTTTCCCGGTATATCTTCTTAGGCAAAAAAGGATATAAGAAAAGATTTTCTCTGCTATTAGAGCGATATCAAGATATGATCCGGTTTAGACCACAATTAAATTATATGTTGGAGACCTGTGTAAAATGTCAGCCAATTCGAATAAGAATTGCGCCCTCTAGAGGCTCAAGAAATAAAATAGAGAGATCGATTTATATGGGAGCTGTATCGGGCTATAGACCGATTCAGACCATAATAAACACGTATGTTGATGGTCATGAGAGGATCCGTAGTACAAAATTTCAGGCAAATCGGATAATAATTGCGACCTCTAGAGGCTCAAGAAGTCAAGATCCCAGATCGGTTTATATGGCAGCTATATCAGATTATGAACCGATTTGAATCATACTTGGCAAAGTTGTTGGATATCATAACAAAACACGTCGTCATTCCAATCGGATAAGAATGGCGCTCTCTAGAGGCTCAAGAAGTCAAGACCCAAGATCGGTTTATATGCCAGCTATATCAGGGTATGGACCGATTTGAACCATACTTAGCACAGTTGTTAGAAGTCATACTAAAACACTATATGCAAAATTTCAGTCAAATCGGATGAGAAGTCAAGACTCAAGATCGGTTTATATGGCAGCTATATCAAAACATGGACCGATATGGCCCATTTACAATACCAACCGACCTACACTAATAAGAAGTATTTGCGCAAAATTTCAAGCGGCTAGCTTTACTCCTTCGGAAGTTAGCGTGCTTTCGACAGACAGACGGACGGACATGGCTAGATCGACATAAAATGTCGCGACTATCAAGAATATATATACTTAATGGGGTCTCAGACGAATATTTCGATTAGTTACAAACAGAATGACGAAATTAGTATACCCCCCATCCTATGGTGGAGGGTATACAAATTTTAAGTTACGAAAAATGTTTTTAAAAGGCATAAATAAGAACGCCCAGAATTTGTTAGTTTTTTTTATTGATTTTTTTTGGGTAGGACCGATTGTTAAGGTATGACTTAAGATTGTATTTTTAATCTTAATTTAAAAATTTAGATTCACTTGTGAAAAAGTTTGGAAAAGGCGAAATTTTCAATCACATTTTTGATGGAAAACAGATTCATATTCAATTGAAAAAACAATTGAATCTATTATATTTTTAATTGAGTAAATTTTTATTTCCAATTACATTTTTAATTAAATTCACTTTTATTTCAATTAAATTTTTAATTGAAAATTTTTTGGTGAATTTTTTATGTGTACTCCCAAATACCTTTCATCTGAGTCCCATTTTACGGCCATTGAATGATTTGGCGTCATATTGCAATGGACAGCACAACGTCCTATTTGGGGGTGTTATGTTATCAACTTTCTTTGATATCAGATTCGTGCTTTACTCCCAAAGACCTTTCATTTCAGCCCCATATTGCTGTGATCGGTAAATTTGTCGTCTTTGGGGGGTGTTTTGGTGGATGGGCGGCCCCCCAAACACTTGATCCCAAATTCTGATATTAGGTTTGTGTTCTACTCTAAAATACCTTTTATTTGAGTCCAATATTGCCATGGTCGATATATATGTCTGATATAGGCCCCCTTCAGCTATCAAAAACCCTATTTTAACCCCAGGATCATTATGCACCATCTGTGAAATTTCAAGAAGATCGGTTTAGGCGTTTTTGAGTCTATACGGAATAGACAAAAAAACAAACACAAATTGATTTGTATATATAAGATTTTTAAAACTTTTGTCACAATTTTATTTATGTAGAAAATATAACAAGTTTATTTTTTAATTTTATTTAATTTTTTTTTAAATTTTTTTGTATTTTTAAATAAATTTTTTTGTATTTTTCTAATTTTATTTTTTTTAGATAATTTTATCAAAAATTTTGTTTTCGATTTCCATACTTTATTTAATAAACGTTTTACAATTATTTTTTTAGAATACATTTACATCAGAAAATTTTTTCTAAAAAAAAAAAATAGTGAATGCCTTCTGCGAATGTCTTCTAAAAAGTTTTTTATATACTCCCCTTTCACATATCAATTCAGACAGACAAAAGCAAAAACTATGGACAATTGCCAACATTTCCAAGCAATTAACACGATTAGCCAAGGACTCAAATGAAGAGATAGTCAGATTTTCGCAACTAAAAACATCATTGTCACACCTTTCGCAAATGTGGGTCAGATAAACAAGTGAAACAATTGGTTGAGCATGCATACAGATGCGGACAGACATGCCTAACTAACTAGCAGTGACATAGTTTGGTTAGTTTTTATCTTTAGCTTAACTGATTTATAGCTTATTGTGATTTATTTGATTGAATTGGCAAAAAAATCATGCAATTGTTTATCAGCAAACACAAAACAAAGATAAATATTTAAACGCACACACTCGTATCCACACATACACACATATATAGTATTTACTTTCGCAGCTAATATTAACAAAGCTGTGCCGAGAAAAAAAATCAAACAAATACAGCTAATCAAATGAAGATGAACCAACAAAGACAAAACATCACCCATAACCTGGACCTAGACATAGCAAATCAATGCTTATCAAAAAAGAAGAAATAGGTGAAGATATACCTCAAAACCAAAACCCTTATGTCCATCTTCATATACAGCATATGGGATTATTGAAAACGAAACCACTCATCCAAAACGTTCCACAATCACATAAATTTTTATGATTGTGAATTGACATCATAAAATTATTGTTTGTTTATTACTCATATTTATGGGGGTTTTAAACACTCAAAGAAAAAAATCCATTAAACTCAAACAGTAATAAAAAAAATTTGAAAGTGATTATCGGACATATTGTCAAATTCCTAGTATCATTGAATAAGTTATGGCAATTCTATTCAGCGTAGCAAGCTGAATAGAATGGTAAATTTTGAAAACAACCAATTGTTTATATCATATGTTTATAAAATATTAGCAAAACAAGCATTTTATAAAACTTTTTAATAATGAATAGCCAAAAAATGTTTCAAGGTTACATTCTTATCATTGAAATATGGAATGATTTTTTTATAAAAATCAAATTTTTACTTGAATTTTGAGTTTCATAGAAATTTTGCTTTATAAAAATTTATTTTTTTTTTACAAAAAATTTTAGCAATAAAATATTAAATAAATTTTAAATAGAAATAAAAGCTTGATAAAATTTTCTATTGAAATAAAATATTGACTAAATTTTCTATTGAAAAAAAATCTTGACAAAATTTTCTATATAAATAAAATTTTGACAAAATTTTCTATAAAAATAAAGTTTTGACAAAAATTTCTATTGAAATTAAATCTTGACAAAATTTTCTATATAAATAAAATTTTGACAAAATTTTCTATATAAATAAAATTTTGACAAAAATTTCTATAGAAATAAAATTTTGACAAAAATTTCTATAGAAATAAAATTTTGACAAAATTTTCTATAGAAATAAAATTTTGACAAAATTTTCTATAGAAATAAAATTTTGACAAAATTTTCTATAGAAACAAAATTTTGACAAAATTTTCTATAGAAATAAAATTTTGACAAAATTTTCTATAGAAATAAAATTTTGACAAAATTTTCTATAGAAATAAAATTTTGACAAAATTTTCTATAGAAATAAAATTTTGACAAAATTTTCTATAGAAATAAAATTTTGACAAAATTTTCTATAGAAATAAAATTTTGACAAAATTTCTATAGAAATAAAATTTTGACAAAATTTTCTATAGAAATAAAATTTTGACAAAATTTTCTATAGAAATAAAATTTTGACAAAATTTTCTATAGAAATAAAATTTTGACAAAATTTTCTATAGAAATAAAATTTTGACAAAATTTTCTATAGAAATAAAATTTTGACAAAATTTTCTATAGAAATAAAATTTTGACAAAATTTTCTATAGAAATAAAATTTTGACAAAATTTTCTATAGAAATAAAATTTTGACAAAATTTTCTATAGAAATAAAATTTTGACAAAATTTTCTATAGAAATAAAATTTTGACAAAATTTTCTATAGAAATAAAATTTTGACAAAATTTTCTATAGAAATAAAATTTTGACAAAATTTTCTATAGAAATAAAATTTTGACAAAATTTTCTATAGAAATAAAATTTTGACAAAATTTTCTATAGAAATAAAATTTTGACAAAATTTTCTATAGAAATAAAATTTTGACAAAATTCTCTTTAGAAATAAAATTTTGACAAAATTTTCTTTAGAAATAAAATTTTGACAAAATTTTCTATAGAAATAAAATTTTGACAAAATTTTCTATAGAAATAAAATTTTGACAAAATTTTCTGTAAAAATAAAATTTTGATAAAATTTCTATAAAAATAAAATTTTGACAAACATTTCTATAGAAATAACCTATAGCCGATTCTATACACCAAGCTTCTGTGTATAAAAAGGTCTACTATATCCTCAAAAGAAAACTAAAATTTTTAGAAAATTTTCTATAGAAATAAAATTTTGAAAAATTTTCTATAGAAATAAAATTTTGGAAAATTTTCTATAGAAATAAAATTTCGAGAAAATGTTCTTAAAAATAAAATTTTGAGAAAATTTTCTATAGAAGTAAAATTTTGAGAAATTTTTCTTAAAAAATAAAATGTTGAGAATATTTTCTGTAGAAATTTATTTTTAATAAATAGAAAAGCAAGTAAAAAGGCGTTGGATACCCACCACCTCGGGTATATATATAAAACACCTTTCATCAAAATCCGATGAAAATTGCATACCTTATGTGCCATAGCAGTTATATCGAAATATGATCCGATTTGGACCATATACTAATAAGTACAAGTCATTGTTAAATTGTATTTAAAAAATATATCTAAAAATAAACCGATCTGAACCATATACAACAAGGATCCCGAAAAGCCTAACATAAGTCAATGTGTCAAATTTCAGTTAAATTGGATTATAAATGCCTCTTTTTGTCTTTATGGCAGCTGTATGCATATCTTCATCGATCTAGACCAAATTGCAGAAATTTGTGGAGGGCCTAACTTAACACTCTGTCCCAAATTTCGGCAACATCGGACAATAAATGCGCTTTTTATGGCCCCAAAACCTTAAACCGAGAGATCGGTCTATATGGCAGCTATATCCAAATCTGGACCGATCTCAGTGAAATTGAAAAAGGATGTCGAAGGGCCTAATACAACTCACTGTCCCAAATTTTAGCAAAATCGGATAATAAACGAGGCTTTTATGGGCCTAAGACCCTAAATCGGAGGATCGGTCTATATGGCAGCTATACCCAAATCTGGACCGATCTCTGCCATAATGCAGAAATATGTTGAGGGGCTTAACTTAAGTTACTATCCCAAATTTCGGCGACATCGGACAATTAATGCGCCTTTTATGGGCCTAAGACCCTAACTCGGAGGATCGGTCTATATGGGAGCTATATCCAAATCTGGACCGATCTGAGCCAAATTGAAGAAGGATGTCGAAGGGCCTAATACAACTCACTGTCCCAAATTTCAGCAAAATCGGATAATAAATGCGGTTTTATGGGCCTTAGACCCTAAATGGGAGGATCGGTCTATATGGGGATATATCAAGATATAGTCCGATATAGCCCATCTTCGAACTTAACCTGCTCATGGACAAAAAAAGAATCTGTGCAAACTTTCAGCTCAATATCTCTATTTTTGAAGACTGTAGCGTGATTTCAACCGACAGACGGACGGACATGTCTAGATCGTCTTAGATTTTTACGCTGATCAAGAATATATTGAATATATACTTTATAGGGTCGGAGATGGATATTTCGATGTGTTGCAAACGGAATGACAAAATGAATAAACCCCCATCCTTCGGTGGTGGGTATAAAAATGTAACAGTTTCTAAGATACAATTTAACAAAATTGTTGTAGAAAAAATTGATTAAATTTTTCAACTGAAAAAAATTTTATTATTTCTAAGAAAAAATTTGATACAATTTTCTTTTGGAAAATTTAAAATTTTTCCTCAGACATAAAATTTTGACGAATTTTTCCATTAAAAACAAAAATTGACTAAATTTCCGAAAAAATAAAGTTTTGACCAATTTTTTTTGGAAAAATTTTCTAAAAAATTAAATTTTATAACAAAACTTTGCTATAAAAATTTAATTTCAAATTTAAAAATTTTTGATAGAAATAAAATTTTGACAAAGTGAGTCTGATAGCAGAATGCTACTTAAACCTGGCCTGACCTAACCAGAATACAATGCCAAGTAGTGAACTACGATTGTGTTGTGCATGTTATGTTAGCTAATGCACAGCACTGTGATTTTCTGATCGACATTTATTCTTCGAATTTTTGGAAAATCCATATTTCGTTTAAAATGAAAATGGCTCAATCAAACTCAAGTAAAATCATATTTCTAGACAAGTGTTTAACCATGCTGACAATAGGATACAGAATAAAATATTAACAAAATTTTTTATAGAAATAAAATTTGCACGTTTGGTGCAAATCATACAATATCCGATTATATGAAATAAAATTTTGGACAAAATCATCCCTTCAATCTTTATTTCCCATCCATTTTTCTTAAGCGTAAACACAAATCAAAAGGGGTTTTGGTTTTTAAGCCAAAATGCATTCAGCTCGTGTGAACAAAATTGTCAAATTGACCAAACATTACGTTGCCACTTGCTTTGATTAGACAGTTTCCGATCTCAATTTATCACAGTATGTGCGATCTTTTTTTTTTTTGTTTCTGTTTTGTTGTTTCCTCCATTCGTGCGATAAAATGTGCCAAAAATCAAGTTTGTTAGCGGTTTTGTTTTAACCACATAATGATATTTGAATTTGATGACTTTCATGATGGATATGCAAGAGTTTGAGATAATGTTTAATCAATTTGCAGCGCTTTAAGTGCCGCAAAGAGGGGGCAACTATTGAGAAGCGTAGTGTTAAAACAAAACAAACTTTATATTGGGTAAAAGTACTTTCAGATTAATCATTATTTCAACTATTTCATAAGTGAGGAGCAGTGGGCTTAACGCAATGGCTAGTTAAAAATGGGTCATGAGTTAAAATTATTTTGGTAAAAAGGATTTTTAAAGTGGTACATTAGTTGGTGTTTTTTTGGGAAAATTGTGAAAGATTTTATTAAATGCATACTAATATTATATTTAAAGAACAATTTGGAATCCGTTTTGATAAATCTATATATAAGGTTTTTTTAATAGCCTGTTTGTCTTTGCAATTTTTCGTGTAATTCAAGAGTTTGTTTAAACTGCAATACGACCAAAAAGGAAAGAATTTCGATGTATAAACAGTTTCATCAAAGTCACAAGAGCTTATAACTCATCAAAAATAAATACTAGAAGCCGTCTATATATACGAATATAGATCGGAAAAAGAAGCCTAGACGAACGAAAAGCAACCGTTCAATATCGACAAACAGGCTATAAGTCTTTATTCAAGTTTGTGTCTTAAGTCTTTTGCTCTATAAAAAGGAGTATGTGTCTTAAGTCTTCTATAGAACACAATTTAATTAAAGTTTGTGTCTTAAGTCTTTTGATTATCTTTTTTTTAAAGACTCAAGGGTTTGTGGCTTAAGACTTTTTATAGACATCTAATTAGGTTTAGGGGTTTGTGTCCTAAGTCGTTTATCTTTTTGGTCCTCTTTCAAGTTTGTTTTCTAAGTCTTTGGGAAATTATGTTTGGTTAGTCTTTTGCTGGATGAAAAGGAGTATGTGTCTTAAGTCTTCTATAGAACACAATTTAATTAAAGTTTGTGTCTTAAGTCTTTTGATTATCATTTTTAAAGACTCAAGGGTTTGTGGCTTAAGTCTTTTTATAGACATTTAGTTAGGTTTAGAGGTTTGTGTCCTAAGTCGTATATCTTTTCTGTCCACTTTCAAGTTTGATTTCTAAGTATTTGGAAAATTATGTTTGGTTTGTGTCTTAAGTCTTTCGTATTTTTTACAAAATCACCTCTTTAAAAGTAAGATATCAATCTGTTAGAAGCTGGCAAGTTAAAATTAAATTAATATGTGACAACAATTTCTGTAGAAATAAACATTTGTAAAAAAAATTCTATAGAGAAAACATTTTGACAAAAAATTCTATAGAAATAAAATTTTCTAAAGAAATAAAATTTTGACAAAATTTTCTATAGAAATAAAATTTAAGGAAATTTTCTATAGAAATAAAATTTAAGGAAATTTTCTATGGAAAAAAAATTTTTACAATATTTTCTATAGAAATAAAATTTTTAAAATATTTTCTATAGAAATAAAATTCTCTGTTAGGGTATTGTTGACCTGGTTTAAAATTCTTGTAATTTTGTTGTATTGTATCGGCTATAGGTCCATTAAAACACAAATATTTAAGGTTTTTTTCTTTTATTTTTCTCCAATATTTCGGTAGACTCCGTCTACCATTTTCAAGGCTAGTTGTATTTAAATAAAAAAAAAACAGAAAAACACAAATTTTAGTAAAAACGAATCACACAATAAAAACAGAAAAACAATAATTTTTAAGAAACTTTAATTCCTATTACATTTAATGAGTTGTTACACGAACTATTGTCTGTTGGCAACTAAATGTTCTCTTCTGCTGTGCTTGTTGACTGTGTGGCGGTATACCTTCGCGCAGCTTTCTATATCTTTCTTGAAATTCATTCTCTCGTCAGGCGGTAAGTCGATGATATGCAACATCTCGAGAGTGAATCTTCGTCTGTAATTGTTCTCTTGAGCTAAGATGTCCACATCGTTGAGGTTTGGCTTATGACCAGTCAATGCACAGTGGGCTGCTAGTGCAGTTTTCTGCTCGATTGGTCTATTATTGGCTTTTTGGTCAGATTTATGTGCAGATAACCTAGTTTTCAATTTCGTCATGGTAGTGCCAATATATGCCATCGGGCATATATTGGACTTGTCGCCGTTACATCTAATTTTATATACCACGTTTGATTTCTCCTCATTTTTAATTTTACATTTTGTCTTGCTGAATAATTCATTCACAGTTTTGCCTGTTTTTAATGCGAGATGGTATTTGTCCTTGTCGTATAGATTTGATTTGCCAAATCTTTCGGAGAATCCTTGTATGTATGTTAGCGATTTATAAATTTTTCCTTTCGTAGGCTGCTCTCCGTCTATGATTTTTCCAAGACGTTCCTTGGCCTTGCCTAATAGTGAATTAATTGTCCAATTAGGGAAGTCGTTGGCTCTAAGAATTGCCTTTATTTTCCTCTCATTGTCAGGATGAAAGTCTGGATCACTAATGCTAAATACTCTTCTTATAAAATTCGTTGCTGTGTTTGTTATTACTCTCCTGTGGTGTTTAGAGTAAAAATTGATTAATCTTCCGGAAGCCGTCGATTTTTGATACCAATCTATTTTTAGCTGGTTGCCATGTCTATAAACTACCGAGTCCAAATAAGGTAGTTTGCCATCATATTCTTCTTCCTTCGTAAATTGGATGTAGTTGTTGAAGGAGTTCAGAGTCTTCAGCGTCTCTGCCACGTCTGATTTCTTCAAAATCGCGAAAATGTCGTCTACATATTTTGTCAATATCTTAGGTTTTCTTATTTTGTCAAATGTGTTATTGAGAAGTTCCTCCATTACGATGTCAGCAATAATGGGTGAAGCGGGTGATCCCATTGGCATTCCTCTAAGCTGTTCATACAACTTGTCATCGTATTTAAAATATCTGCTGTCCTTAATGCAGAATGTTAGAATTTCCTTGAAAATTTCCCTTGGAATATTGGTATATTTTTCAATCTCGTCCCATTTATTCTCAATTGTCTGGAGTGCTAAATTTATTGGAATACTTGGGAACAAGGACACCACGTCAAAAGATACTAAAACTTCGTCATTTTCTATGGTCATGTTCTTTATCTTAGCCTTAAAGTCCACTGCGTCTTTCACATTATATTTGGAATCCTTGGTGATATTTTTCAAAATATTCACTATGTACCTACATAGATGATAGGACGGCGCGTTTATTGATGAACATATTGGTCTCAACGGTGTACCTTCTTTATGGATCTTTGGGAGTCCATATATTCGAGGGGCCAATGCGGTCTTGCTGGTCAATTTATTCTTCTCCTGGATGCTGATAAGATTCAAGTTGTGAAGTTTATCCACCAATTTGTTGTTCCTTGTCTGTAGCCTAGATGTTGGGTCAATCTTTAAGCGCCTATACATAGGCACTACCATGACGAAATTGAAAACTAGGTTATCTGCACATAAATCTGACCAAAAAGCCAATAATAGACCAATCGAGCAGAAAACTGCACTAGCAGCCCACTGTGCATTGACTGGTCATAAGCCAAACCTCAACGATGTGGACATCTTAGCTCAAGAGAACAATTACAGACGAAGATTCACTCTCGAGATGTTGCATATCATCGACTTACCGCCTGACGAGAGAATGAATTTCAAGAAAGATATAGAAAGCTGCGCGAAGGTATACCGCCACACAGTCAACAAGCACAGCAGAAGAGAACATTTAGTTGCCAACAGACAATAGTTCGTGTAACAACTCATTAAATGTAATAGGAATTAAAGTTTCTTAAAAATTATTGTTTTTCTGTTTTTATTGTGTGATTCGTTTTTACTAAAATTTGTGTTTTTCTGTTTTTTTTATTTAAATACAACTAGCCTTGAAAATGGTAGACGGAGTCTACCGAAATATTGGAGAAAAATAAAAGAAAAAAACCTTAAATATTTGTGTTTTAATGGACCTATAGCCGATACAATACAACAAAATTACAAGAAATAAAATTCTGACAAAATTTTCTATAGAAATAAAATACGGTTTTTTTGTTTGTGCCGCTTATTGACTCAAAAACCCCTGAACCGATTTTTGTAAAATTTTTACTGGTTGTAGAGTTTGTTCCCGGTGATAATAGGGTATTTAATTTTGTTGATACCCGCTTGGGTAGGAGAACCTCCCCCTTACCACAATGTTTGTTTCGGAGATGTGTGCACCGATTAAGCGAAATTTTGTTTGGACCCTATGTATGTACCTAAGAGAGCGCCCGACCAACGACTAGGGCAAAAGGGGTATCAAATCAAAGGTATTTAAAAGTAGAGTACACATGTGCTATAAAAAATTTTGTTCGACGTATCTGGGTCTCCTGAACCCCAAAACGGGCATGTATATTAGAGTGTTCCAACAAACAAAAAAGATTTTTTTTTTAATTTTTTTCCTTTTGTTCCCAATAAGTAAAAAAACGAAATATTATGGCGATCGGTTAACGATAGCCCGTGACGCCACGACATCCAAAGTTGAATGTAGTGCTTTCTAAAGAATCCAGTTAAGTATTTGGATGAAATTTGGCAGAAACTTCCAGATGAAAATAAAATTTAATTGAAAACACCCGAAATCCAATGAAAGGCAGAAAAGACCTCAAAGCGAACAAAAATGGCATAATAAATCAATAAATGTGGATCGGAAATGGACCCATAACACTGAATATCTTGATGATCGTGGCAACAGCTTAAAAGTGCCTAAAGAAAACTATATTTAAAAAAAAAGACATTTTAGGATGTCATAACATCATCTGCGTAGCAGACGGGTTTAAATCCCTCCTCAGTTAGCAACCGTGATAGGCTATTTATGGTGGTCACCCGTAGGGGTGGCGATAAAACGCCCCTGAGCCATTTTTCCCTTAGACTTATGTCCACCTGTTCCTTAGTTTATGATTTATTGTAGCCGTTGAATGGAGTGGACGTGATTTTATTTCGTTCCTCAAAGAAAAAAAAATACATCCGTATCTCGGAATAGGTACTACCTATTACGAAAAATTTTAAAGTCTCAAAGATTCAACGCTACATTCTGACGCCACCACCGCGTTCTGACGCACCTGTAGTCGAGAGTAATGCATCAACCGAGCCAGCTATTTTGCTATAAAAATACAATTTTAACTTTCTTTAGAAATAAATTTCTGACAAAAATTTTTTAAATTATCCATAGAAACAAAATTTTTACAATATTTTTTAATAGAAATCTTATAAAATTATTCACATAAAAACAGAATTTTGTATAGAAAAAAACTTGGAATATTTCATTATTATTAAGTTGATTTTTCGCCCTCTCCCAAAACATGTAATTTGCGAAAACACCATTTTTATTACAATAATTTCCTAGAAGATTTTTCTTTGTTGTAATCGAAACCTTTTAGGAAATTAATATTTCACGCTTTGGGTTTTAATCCCCACATTATTAAATTGGCTTATGCAAAAATTATCAAATATTTGCTAATTTCTTATAAAAGCAATGCAAGATATAAGCCTTCATGAAACTCAGGGTGTAACAAACCATTTCATAATGTGCATGATTTAATCCGTTAATTTATATATACCCTGAACACGAAAAAGGCAAATAATTAGCCATTTTAAGATTATATTTAGCGGATATATTTGCCAAAATGAGGACAACACATGAAACTATATAAAAATATATTCTCTACTAACACTATGAAACAAATAAAAAAAATGTTGAAAGAGCTAAAAGAAAGACTTATACACATTGCTAGCATTTGCGAGGGGATAACCACTAGGATTTAAACTCAGAATTTCAGCGCCAAAGAACAAAATACCAGCCTATGCACAGTGATGGCACCTTGGATCAGATAGAGAAAGAAAATATATACATAAAGACCCACGTAAAGTTTTGTTCTACCTTATCTAGAGACTTACAAATTTTGTTATTTAATTTTTAATACAAATTTATTGTGTAGAGCCTTTAAATTGCCCTACAACATATTACTTTCAACTTTCTGTAAAATTCCTCATTGCCAAAGCTCATGACTGCCAAGTTACGTTAGCAAATAAAAATCATTAGTCATTCTAACAAAACATGTGGTCTACTTTTCATACAAAGGAGGTCAGCAAAACAAAAAAACCTAAAACTCAAAGTTATTTCCTTAATTTATGTAAATTTTCCAAATAAAAAAAGAGGCAGTATAAATATATTTTTTCAAAATTTTTCTACTAATTAACATATACAAGTTTACAACAGCAGCAACAACATTTTGTTATGGTTTCTGTTCCAATTTGTATTTTTTTCTCTTCATGATTTTGTCTTAAAAGTAACGCCCCAACTAAATATATGCAACCCCCCACCCTCAAACACCAAAATAATTGTAACTTATTTAATTTTTTTTAAGACCTACAACCAAGACTGCTACTGCAACTGAGACTACTGCTGTGATTAGGCTAGCTAAAACATTTAAGTAACACATTATTTTAATTAACGTCTATTTACTGTTGACAACCAGAAAAATAGGGCAATTTCAGAAAACATGATCGTGTGATTTTATACACACAGCAAAAGAATTCATGGGAAAAAAGTGACATAAAAGGGAATATTTCAACACTGGTTGCCACACGTTAGTTATGCGGAAACTGCTTAGATTATGGTCAGTGTCATCTATTTAGCAAGCAGTACTTTTTTGTATCTTGCAAAGGCAGGCCAAAAAATGTTATACCCGGATAACAGTTTCCGACATTTTTTCAAGGCATCAGAAAAATCACAGGAACTTGAGGGTTTTTTTAACAAAAATATAAACTATATAAAGTCCTTGATCCTTAAAACATTGCACAATTGTGGAGACCATTGCTGGTTTCTATTTAAGGTTTATAGATCATTCAAAGTTATTTTGTATAAAAAATGTTGTCAAAATTTTATTTCTATAGAACTTTTCAAAATTTTATTTCTTAGAAATGTTGGTCCCGCATGGTAGGCAAGGTTGAAAAGGTTGCGTAATGGACGAGCAAGCGTCAAAGAACACTTGCACAAGACAAGTGTTGATATGCCATCCAGACCCGAGGATTTATTTTAACGTCTAGTTTCTCAAGAACCCTTTTAACTCCACGAGTTCGAGTTAAAAGGGCATAACGCCAGATACATTTTCGATTAAGGAGGTTGTTTAATTGCTATCCGGCAGGGAAGAGTTCCTGTAAATACATCAGCCAACAGGTTAGCCTTATCAACCGGGACAGCAAACGTTTGATCATCCTTAACAAGAGTTGGGATAGATGAAGAACTTCGCTTTTCACGAACGAAAAAAAGCTCTTACTTTCTCGTGTAGAAGCAAGAACCTTATTACGTAGTATTTGTCATTTGTAAAAATTGTATTTCTATGGACAAATTTATCAAAATTTTATTTCTATAGAAAATTTTGTCAAAATTTTATTTCTGTAGAAAATTTTGTCAAAATTTTATTTCTATAGAAAATTTTGTCAAAATTTTATTTCCATAGAAAATTTTGTCAAAATTTTATTTCTATAGAAAATTGTGTCAAAATTTTATTTCTATAGAAAATTTTGTCAAAATTTTATTTCTATAGAAAATTGTGTCAAAATTTTATTTCTATAGAAAATTTTGTCAAAATTTTATTTCTATAGAAAATTTTGTCAAAATTTTATTTCTATAGAAAATTTTGTCAAAATTTTATTTCTATAGAAAATTTTGTCAAAATTTTATTTCTATAGAAAATTTTGTCAAAATTTTATTTCTATAGAAAATTTTGTCAAAATTTTATTTCTATAGAAAATTTTGTCAAAATTTTATTTCTATAGAAAAGTTTGTCAAATTTTTATTTCTATAGAAATTTTTGTCAAAATTTTATTTCTATAGAAAATTTTGGACGGATTTAAACAAAAAGACAGAAATCCATCTAGTCTTGAAAATGGTTGACGGAGTCTACCAAAATATTGGAATAAAATAAAAGAAGAAAACATTAAATATTTGTGTTTTCATGGATCTATAGCCGATACAATACAACAAAAATGAAGAAATTTTAAAACAGGTCAACAATACCCAAACAAAGAAAAAAAAACAAAATTTTCTTAAGAAGCAAAATGTTGACAAAGTTTTTATTTGAAATAAAATTATGAATTTTTTCTATAGAAATACATTTTTAAAAAAAAAATAAAATTTTTACAAAATTTTCTATAGAATACAATTTTGATAATATTTTGTGTTTGTTTGTCTGTTTGCTATAGACTCAAAAACGGCTGAACCGATTTTCTTGAAATTTTCACCAATGACGCATAATGATGATAATGGTGAAAATAGGGTAGTTAAATTTTTTTGATATCGGAAGGGGGCCGGACCCTCCTAACCCTAATTTTCAGAAACGCCATATATCGGAGATTGGTGTTTCGATGTGAGCAAAATTTTGTGCTCCCTCTTATAGTAACCTAATATTTGCGTTTTCATGGATCTACAGCCGATTTAATACAGCAAAATTGAACATTTTATTTCTAGAGAAAACTTTGTCAAAATTTTGTTTGTAAAGAAAATTTTTCATGGATCTACAGCCGATTCAAGACAACAAAATTTAACATTTTATTCCTATAGAAAACGTTGTAAAAATTTTATTTTTATGTAAAATTTTGTAAAAATTTTATTTTTATGAAAAATTTTGTCAAAATTTGAATTTTGTGAAAAACTTTATTTTTATGGGAAATTTTAATTTTATGGAAAATTTTGTCAAAATTGTATTGTTATGGAAAATTTTGTCAAAATTTTATTCTTATGGAAAATTTTGTAAAAATTTTATTTTTATGGAAAATTTTGTCAAAATTTGAATTTTATGGAAAATTTTGTCAAAATTTTATTTTTATGAAAAATTTTGCCAAAATTTGAGTTTTGTGAAAAACTTTATTTTTTATGGGAAATTTTGTTAAAATTTTATTTTTATGAAAAATTTTGTCAAAATTTTATTGTTATTTAAAATTTTGTCAAAATTTTATTCTTATGGAAAGTTTGGTCAAACATTTTTTTACGGAAAATTTTGTCAAAATTTTATTTTTATGGAAAATTTTGTCAAAATTTTATTTTTATGGAAAATTTTGTCAAAATTTTATTTTTATAAAAAATTTTGCTTAATTTTTTTTCTGCAGAAAATTTTGTCGAATTTTTTTTTTCTGTAGAAAATTTGGTCAAAATTTAATTTTTATGGCAAATTTTGTCAAATTTTATTTTTCTGTAGAAAATTTTGTCAAAATTTTTTTGTATAGAAAATTTTAAAAAAAAATTTTTTTTTAGAAAATTTTGAAAAAATTTTTTTTTATAGAAAATTTTGCCAAAATTTTTTTTCTATAAAAAATTTTGTCATAATTTTTTTCTGTAGAAAATTTGACGACTTTTGAAGCCTTTACACCTAAGGTATCTGATTATGTCTATAAAAAATTTACCCTAAATTTTTAAGAAAATTTTGTCAAAATTATTTTTGTATGGAAAATTTTGTCAAAATTTTTTCTCGAAAACATAAAAAAATGTTGCCAAACCTTATTCAAATGATAATATTTCGGGATTGATCAATAAATTTCTTTGCTTACTAAAGTTTTCTCTAGTTTCAAATTAACACAAAAAAATTAATATCGGGTTTAAATTTGTTGTGCAAAATGTTGTTATTTAATCACATTTTTAACCCTTATAAAAAATCGTAGGTTTTATTAAAAACTCCTACAATTGTACATTGTCCGCCTGCAGACCGCAGGGTTATGTGTTTCTATTACAAACAGAAGTACAAAAAATCCCTGCTTTAAAGTTAGTCAAAAAATGTGTGTTATCAAAACTTTAAAAAAAATGTTCACTTCTTATGCTCCCCAACTACTTTCCCTACAGCAGCACATTCTTTGGCATTGAATTGCCTTTTCTCTATCTTTTCACCAATAAATGACCTTGTTGCTATTTAACACATTTAACAGCATCTTTCATTTTTTTTCAACTTACCTCTACTATACAGGTTTTAATCCAATAATCCAAAGGTGATGATAACAGTTGATTGGTTATTCTTTTTCTCTAAATTTTCACCAATTTCTTTGTTTTTTTTTTGCCTCCTCTTGGATAGCTTACAAACCATTACAAATTCTTTGGACTAGAGACTTTTCTTTTTCTGCTTTACCAAAAAAAACTGCATATTTTGGTTTTTTTGTTTTAGAAAATAATTTGTAACACACTTTTCAAACTGGACAACCGGTACACTTGCAACTAAAGCTAGAAACGCGCGAGGTGATGGTGCTGTTGCGGCTGCTGTTCAATGGCAGTCAGGCAGGCTGGCTGGTGTAGCATGTAGCATGTTCCACTTAGAATTGACACAATTTTAAACCGGCATCAAGTGAAGACAACGAAAACAACAACAACTGTGCAAATACTCATATTTCTTTTAACATTCACAGGAATAAACGGAATTTTCGCAATTGACTATGAAGACAGACGACCAGAGTTCAGCATTAAAAGAATAAGACACCGACCATAACAATGACGATGGACAACTTCTTAGTTTATCATGATGTTTTAATGTCCATGTCCAGAATGCCACGGTTAGAAGGCTTTAGCAGCTTAGTGGCCCAAGTATGACTACAAAGACTTAGGGAGCTGCCAGAATTTAAGCGTTTGTGTTTTATTTTGGCCACTTTCGTAAACTGTTCACTTTTGTTTAAAGAAAGAAAAAAAAAACGATTCAAAGACCGTTGCCGCAATACGCGCTTGCGCACCAGAGAATATGGTATAACTTTACTCAAGCGCGTTTAAAACCGTAATAACATAAGCTTATCACTTAACCAAGCTAAGAAGCTCGAGCTCTTGTGGCGGCAAGCAGCATACTCCATATGGAACTCCATCATCAGCATTGTGTTTGCAGACGCCGTCATCGTCACAACCATCACCAACCACCGCGGTGATGACGATGATGATGATCATCATGGAGAATTACTATCAAACAAAACAGAAACAAGAAATGCAAACAAAACGATGGGAGGTTTGTTTTTATTTTCTTGGCTAAATACTAAGCGATACTAGGCAAACCAAAAAGCAGCAACAACAAAAATCGCACAAAAGATGTACCCCTCCCAGGCAGCAGCAACAGGCCTCAAAAGCACAACATAAACTTGAATGAATGAATGAATGAGTGAGTGGCGGGCTGGCTGGCTGGCTGACTGACACCACAAGTGACTGGTGTTTTGGAGTATGTGCCCCATCTAATTTTTTTTCTATATTTTCCACATATACATAACAAAATGATTGAATGTCTAATAGCAAAAACATGTTTTATTGGCCACATACTCCAGTATTCATAGACCAAAACCAAAATACTCCACAATATGCAAAACACTTTACAGTTGTAGACTGAGGGCTCTTAGTAGTAGCTCAGCTCAGCACATACAGCAGCACCACCTCAACAGATAGCAAAATTTTAGCATTGACCGTTAAAAAGACAACATCCCCGCTTGTCCATAATCACTTGTTTTAATGCAGCTTAATAAGATCTGTTAGGTAGACTTATTTTTTTTTGTTTAGTTTCTTTTAATGAGGCTTATGAAACACAAAATAATTACAAGCTGAAGGGTAATAAATAGCCAAAGAGGGAAAAGGGTATCGATTTTAATCTAAAACTTCAAATTCAATGTTGTCATTATCTAAACCTTTTAAAAATAACTGTAAGACAATTACAAACGATAGACTTAAGAACCAAACCCGAAGTTTGCTGTTTTGTCCGTTAGAAACATTTGAAATATTAAAAAATTCAAAAACCAAAAAAAAAATATTTATTACATAGATTAAATTTTTATCGACAAAACTGTTTATAAAATTAAAAATAAATTAGTAAAAAAAACAAATAAAAGCGTGCTATGTTTGGCCGGGCCGATTCTTATATACCCTCCACCATGGATCGCATTTGTCAAGTTCTTTTCCCGGTATCTCTTATTTGGGCAAACATATGATAAAAGGAAAGAATTGCTATGATATTGGAAATATCATATCAAGTTAGCGTCCGATTCGAACCATAACTGAACTGAATGTTGGAGACCATAGTAGAGCCGTTGTGTAAAATTTCAGCCATTTCGAAAAAAAATTGCGCCTTTTAGGGGCTCAAAAAGTAAAATAGGGAGATCAGTTGTATTAGGCTATAGATAGATTCAGAACATATTTTACATACATGTTGAAGGTCATGAGAGAAGACGTTGTACGAAATTTCAGCCAAATCGGATAATAATTGCGACCTAAAGAGCCTCCAGAAGTCAAGATCCCAGATCGTTATATATGGCAGCTATATCAGGTTATGGACCAATTAAAACTATATTTTGCACAGTTGTTGAAAGCCATAAGAAAACACTTCTTGCAAAATGTCAACCAAATCGAATAAGAATTTTGCTCCCTAATGGGTCAAGAAGTCAAGATTCAAGATCGGTTTATATGTCAGCTATATCAGGTTATGAACCGATTTGAACCATACTTAGCATAGTTGTTGGAAGTCATAACAAAACACCTCGTGCAAAAAAAAATAACTTGCGAATGTTCACTTCCGCTAAATCAGACAGGTTCTCAAAGAAATAAGAACCTAAAGTGGAACTCCAGATTCACAAAGAAATGAGAACCTAAAATGGAACTCCTTCTAACTGCTAGTGAGGGACACATACACAGAAGGTATTCTATAGTCTCTTCTTCTTCGATGTCCTCACAGCTTCTGCAAAAGCCGTTGCTGGCAACCTTCAGTCTGTCAGCATGTTTTACGATTATACCGTGACCTGTCATGACGGACACAATGACTGAGAAGTCAGTTCTAACTAATGACAGCAAAGCAGTAGACCTCTTCAAGTGAGATTAGGCCATATATTTAGTTTTGGAATGCTCCATCTATTATTCGTTGTCCTTTGGGCCTGGTCCTGACAACTTAGCTTATACATCGCTAGAGGCATACCCACAGATTCCAGTATACCTGGAATGTTCCTAGTCTCGCAAGGCAAGTAAGCTATCCGTAAAGATGTTCAAACTCGGCGTCCTCGTAATTTAATTTTCATTTCGTAATCGGATATCCGCCTGTCGGACCGTATTATGGTCAAGTAGTCGGATACAGATCACAGTCCTTGGGTCCTCAATGTAGACCTCCAGTCTTAGTCTGTCTTGGAACCTTTAACACATCCGTGTAAAATAAACTTCGAGATGGCAACTCCAGAGATCCCTCAATCCAATACTGTGCAATTCCATGGCAGCCGAATTGACCCGATGAAGTCCTTCATCGGCAAAGCTGCCGCCTCAGTGTACAACACACTGCTACAACAACCAGTACTGTGGCAGCAGTGCCTAGCAGTCTGAATACAGGTTTCTCATTGCCTCATTGTTTGTACCTGCTCATATGCATTGTTCTCTGAACCTGTGTATATTCCTTACGTTGCACTTTTTCTCCATCGCAATCCACCATACTACTGAAGCCTAGAGTGCCAGTGGGCTATTCTCGAATCCAGGTCCCATTTCGAGCCTACGGCCCATTTATATATTGCCCAACATCTGTGCGCGTTCTCAGTACGCTCCTGAATGTGAGAAGGCTCACAGATGTAAATGGTGGATTGCGCAACATGATTTAAATGAAATAAGTGCAACATGAGAACAATACGCTCAACACGCTCCAGAATACGACACTTCATGTTTCCGGCACGAAATAACTATGACAACCACACGGATTGGAACTCTGAACTCCCATCTGAGTGGTGTTCATCGGCTTTGCGAGAAGCTCTGCTGAGAATTACCGGGTTTGTCCACAGGTCAGCATGGTCTATAGCTTTACCGAACTGCCTGTTATTGCCCTTAAAGTCATTGGACTATTCGTGAGCACATTCGCATTTACAGTTCTCGTACAAGCACAGTTCACACATTCCATGATCACTTGGCTCTCTGCTTGCAGGTGTGGGTCATTGTTGCCGTTTTTGGTAGGATCCTACCAAAATTGGTAGGTTTTTACTCACTTGGTAGGTTGGTAGGCTGACCTTAATTTTTGGGTAGTTTTTCGATACATCAATCACCGAAAATTATTTCACTTTTTGTCATTTCTGTGTATTCGTTTAGAATAAAACCATGCATGTCGAGGGGTCAAATACTGTAAATTTCAGGAATAAAAGGTAAGTTCAAATATTGACTTAACTGGTACGTCTTCAATGGGAAAACAGGGCTATATGGCAGCTGAATCAAATATGGTCAAACCTGGACCACATTCAGATGTTGAGATCATGCAATTCATTGTAGCAATGAAAATGGCTAATATTGGGTTGCCCAAAAAGTAATTGCGGATTTTTCATATAGTCGGCGTTGACGAATTTTTTCACAGCTTGTGACTCTGTAACTTTTAGCTTGCTTTAGAAAAAAAGTGTAAAAAAAGTATATTTGATTAAAGTTCATTCTAAGTTTTATTAAAAATGCATTTACTTTCTTTTAAAAAATCCGCAATTACTTTTTGGGCAACCCAATAAAAGCGCATTTCCGGACTCAAACTCTTAAATCGAGAGATCTCTTTATCTAAACTCGGCACCGGTGTTCTTTAAAATCGGGACAAAACTTCGGCTTTTATGAGCCAAAGATTTCTTATCAAGAGATCGGTACAAAGGGCTCTATTTCACGATATAGGCCATCTATGAACTTGAGGCTGTAGAATGATTTCAACCAAAAAGTCGGTGGGATATCGTCTATGAATATAACGACCCTGTAGTATGCTTTGTAGGATTGAAAATTTGATGTGTTGCAAATGGAATGGCAAAATGACCAACTCTTCGGTGGTGGGTATAAAAACAAATACCCCATTTTTGGCTTCTGGAACATTTGATTTGGTTTTGGTCGGGTTTCGTAGGATTTTTCTTAAATCTTGGTAGAAAATAATTTTATTGAATGGCAGCACTGGTCTGTGTTATGACCCGGCAGACGATAGTCGAGCTCGGTTTCTAGATCTTAAATGTAGACAACCTGACTTGTTTTCTTCCCTAACCTTGTGGTATTTGTATAGCAACAGCTACCGGATGGCCGATTCCTGCCGTTCATTTCTATAGGCTTGGTATCTGAGTTTCACACTCGATACCATTCGTAGTCTCAAGAATGTGGCAATGGATCAAAGACTTCCGCCGTTCCATTCCTTTTGTTTTTCTGACGATGGTTCGATTCATTGCTACATCGTGCTAAGTCTCTCAGCCACTAGCCCAATATTCTGTACATGGCTGTATGTCTGTGTTGTCTGTAGGCCTACTGTCCAAAATTGTCTATTGGCAAACTAGACGTGGTTATCATAGTTTTGCAATGGAAAATTAGGATGACCATTGTTTAGACATAAGATAAGATGTGTATTCCGTAGTTTAGTTGTCCAAAATTGTATCTTAGCAAACTATTGGGTTGCCCAAAAAGTAATTGCGGATTTTTTAAAAGAAAGTAAATGCATTTTTAATAAAACTTAAAATGAACTGTAATCAAATATACTTTTTTTACACTTTTTTTTTGAAGCAAGCTAAAAGTAACAGCTGATAACTGACAGAAGAAAGAATGCAATTACAGAGTCACAAGCTGTGAAAAAATTTGTCAACGCCGACTATATGAAAAATCCGCAATTACTTTTTGGGCAACCCAATAGACGTGGTTATCATAGTTAAGCAATGGAATAAGGATGAGCATAGATTAAGATATATGTATTCCTGCAGTTGGTATAGCCTATCATCTGCCTATCTATCAGCTTTTCACATTCAAATAATGGACTTGAATTTTCTGCTATCTTTAAAATATATTTAGTTATGAAGATTACTCATGATGTTACACTAACCTTGATGTCATACTACAATGGTGTCTTGCTCAATATGCTATCAATAATGCAAACAAAACCTCAAGTGTACTAATTAAACAATAATAAACAACTAAAGCCGTAGTACCTCATCCAAATATACGCATTAACTAAAGAGGTGATGCGCATGCTCACACTTCTTAAGCTACTAAATAAATAAATAATGCAGAGTACATGTACCACTTTGGACTTAGGCTTACACATATATTTATTGTACATGCGTATGAGTCTTCGCTTGCCATATTGTGGTCATTGTTTTAAAAAACCACACTCTTGTGATGGTTGGTCGCCTCTGTTACACTTGACCAGCTTTAACATCTGCATGCATTAAAAGTTTGTAGTTTACTACGATATTTGGCAACCTGTAACAACGGTTGTTAATCAATAGATGCAAAGTGGGAGCTATTGAAAGCGATATGAATATGTTGGGGTAGGTATTTGAAGATGTACATGTCTTGCTCCTTCGGCTCCTTATTCACAAAACTTTATGAAACCTTAAAATAGGTTTATTTGATAATTCTATGAAGGAAATATGTCAAATAAACCTATTTCAAATCGATATCATGTTTTGTGAATAAGGCCGTTAATATTTTAAATAATCCAACACTTATAAGCGGGGCCAAGCCCTGGCAGAGTTCTTGAATACTAACGACCTAATAACACTTAATAAAGGTAACAGCGCTACCTTTGTTAACAGAATTAGGGAGGAGGTATTAGATGTAACGATATGTTCGGATAATCTTATCGATGAGGTTCAGGATTGGGGGGTCTCCATGGAACACTCTTTCTCTGACCATCGCTACATTAGGTTTAGAATAGCACGGCCAGCGGCGAATCCGATAAGCTTTCGAAATAAATTGAAAACCAACTGGACAAAATTCGGAAGGCTACTCGGAAGGTGGCCTCGAAAATTTGGAGGCCAACGTAGCGCAAAGGTTAGCATGTCCGCCTATGACGCTGAACGCCTGGGTTCGAATCCTGGCGAGACCATCAGACCAAATTTCAGTGGTGGTTTCCCCCTCCTAATGCTGGCAACATTTGTGAGGTACTATGCCATGTAAAACTTTTCTCCAAAGAGGTGTCGCACTACGACACGCCGTTCGGATTCGGCTATAAAAAGGAAGCCCCTTATCATTGAGCTTAAACTTGAATCGGACTGCACTCATTGATATGTGAGAAGTTTGCCCCTGTTTCTTAGTGGAATGTTGATGGCAAAATTTACATTTACTCAGAAGAAGACTTGGGCAAGATAATTTAGATTCTCCAAGCATAGAAGACATTGACGAAAATGTCAACAGGATTACGACTGCACTGGTGGGGTCCTTCGAACATAGTTGTCCTCTTCGGAAAGGAAATCAGCCCAAGAAAAACCCTGGATGACCGAAGAGATTCGCAATATTGGGAAAGAGGTCCGCAGACTCTTTAACAGAGCACGTCGTAAAAGAGCGCAAGATTATTAAGATGTGTATTACACACGGCTCAAGCAATACACTAAGATTACCAGAGCGGCAAAACGGGCCTCCTGGAAGCTTTTCCGCGAACAGGTCGATAGCGTTAATGACGCCGCCAAGATAAAAAAGTTTCTCTCAAAAAACCCATGTCCAAACTGAAACTTTAGCACACGTCATGGGTGTGGAGGCATAGACAACGGAGGACATGTTGAGGCTTTTGATGAAAACCCATTTTCCACAGGATACGAAGGGACTCACGGAGACACCGGAATCTTGGAATAATGACGTTGATCGAAGGTTTATAATTACGGAATTTATGGTTAAGGAATCCTTGAGGAGCTTCAAATCATTTATGTAAACCGGACCTGATGGAATATTTGCGGCGTTACTACAGAAAGAGGCAGACTTTTTGGCGGCTCGGCTGGCCACTGCGTGCCTAGGACTTGCATATACTCCGAAACCCTGACATAGGGCAAGCATGGTGTTGTGCGACACCAAAGCCCTACAGACCCATAAGCCTTACGTCCTTTCTACTTAAAACCATGGAACGTATTGTGGACACCATGATAAAGAGTAGGACATCCAGCGAACTCCTCAAATACAAACAGCATGGCTATGTCAAGGGAAGGTCGGTGGATACTGCCCTGCACAAGGTTGTGCATAAAATAGAAAAATTCTTCGATGCCAAAACATACACATTGGCGGTAGGCATTGATATCGAGAAGGCTTTTAACAATGTGCGGATCAGTGTGTCGATCCAATCCTTAGACCAGTACCGGGTGGACCCGGTCCTTAGAGACTGGATAAACCATATGCTAAGGAACAGGTGGATAAATTGTGTGTCCCATAGCATAAATATAAGGGAGAAAGTGGCACAGGGCACGCCACAGGGGGGCATTTCATCGCCACTTCTATGGGTGACCACCATAAATGACCTATTACGGATGCTGACTGAGGAGAGATTGGAACCCGTCTGCTACGCAGACGATGTTATAATACTTCTAAGGGGTAAAGATCCGAATGTTAATGTTAACCCAGAGAAGACTGAAATATGCCTGTTCACGAGGAAAACGAAGGTGGACCAATTTAACGCACCACGTTTCCTCAATAAGACGATTTCGATATCTGACAAGGTCAAATACTTAGGTGTTATCTTGGACAGGAATCTGAATTAGAAGTGTCACATTCAGGAGCGTACTGAGAAGGCTCACAGATGTTGGACACTATGTAGACGGGCACAAAATGGGGTCGGAATCCGAGGATAGTCCACTGGCTCTACAGGAGCGTGATTAGACCAATACTTACTTACGCCTCAATAGTTTGGTGGACTGCTATGGAGAAAAAGTGCAACATAAGGACCATACAACAGGTTCAGAGAAATGTTGTCTTTTCATAGGCGGTGCGATGAGGACCACGCCCACTAGGGCACTGGAGACTATTCTAGATATCCGACCCATTGACATACAGATTAAGATTAAGAGGCAGCCATTGCGGCTATGAGACTAAAGGTGATGGGAGAATGGATTGAGGAAGGGAGCAGCTCATACCATCGCGGTATAATCAAGGTTAACCCGAAGCCTTTCGGATTGACGCACTCCGAGTTAAGGGAGTGGACGACGAATGCGCATGCAATATTGTGAAACAGCGATACGGTCGGTAGGACGGGGAAAATTCTATGGGGGGATCCAGATCGTAAGAAGACGAGGAAGCAAAAAGGAGGTCAGTATAGCTATTGGTATCATAACGGGACTCATAGGACTACGAGCTCACTTATGTAAAATCGGTGCGGCAAGTGATAGCATGTGTAGGGCATGCGTGGAAGATGATGAGACGTTGGAGCATTTCTTGTATCATTGCCCGTCTTTCGCGTTTAACAGATACCGGCACTTAGGTGGAGACACAATAACAGACATGAACCAACTTGGGGGAGCGGAATTGAAAAAAAATTAAGTAATTTTTAAGTAGCACGGAATTCCTAAATTAAAATTTTGTTAAATTTTTTTTAGAGGTTACTTTATGGTTTTTAGAGCGCACAACAAGCCGATTTCTTACTTAGGTGTATGTCCATAGTGGCATGGGGGGGATTAATATATGCACCCTCTTTTCAACCTAACCTAACCTAATATTTCAAACAATTCTTAAATAAATGATTAAATTATATTAATTAATTTCTAAACTTACGGGACCAAACGGACAATATGGAATTTTAATGAAATTTATTTGAAACTAAATACAAGTATAAATTATTTTCAAATTTAGACCACGTCAAAAGGGGCCGCAAACACTTAAGAGTGTAACGAAGCACACTGGGCCAGCTGGTTGTTGTATAAAATTATTATTATTTTTTTAATTTTATTTATTTTGATTTAATTTTTTTTTATTATTATATTATTGTTTTTTATGTTTAACATTTTTAATTTCCAATTCAAAATAATAAATATTTGAAGTAAAACAAAGCTAATGTACTCAAATATAATGCAAATCCACATGATGCAAAAAATTGCATATTGGTGTCACCACACACCATTTTATAATAACAACAACATTAACAAGAAAAAAGGCATTAAGTTCGGCAGGGCCGAATTTTTTAAACCCACCACCTCGGGTATATATGTAAACCACCTTTCGTCAAAATCCGGTGAAAAATGCATACCTTATGCCCCATAGCAGCTATATCCTAATATATTCCTAATAAGTACAAGTCATTGTTCAATTGTGTATAACAAAATATTGGTCTTTTTAGTAGCTATATCTAAAAAGAAACCGATCTGAACCATATACGACACGGATATCGAGAAGCCTTACATAAGTCACTGTTTCAAATTTCAGTAAAACCAGATTATAAATGCGCCTTTTATGGGGCGAAAACGGATCGGTCCAGATTTCGGTATATATGTCAGCTATATCCAAATCTGGACCGATCCGTGTCATATTGTAGAAGTATGTCGAGGGGCTCAACTTTACTCACTGTCCCAAATTTCGGCGACATCGGACAATAAATGCGCCTTTTATGGGCCCAAAAAAAAAAATCGCGAAATCGGTCTATAGCTTTATCCAAGTCTGGATCGATCTGGGCCAAATTGAAGAAGGATTTCGAAGGGCCTAATACAACTCCCTGTCCCAAATTTTGACAAAATCGGTCTTGCGCCCAAATTTTTATGGGCGCAAGACCTTAAATCGAAAGATCGGTCTATATGACAGCTAAATTCAAATCTGGATCGAACTGGGCCAAATTGAAGAAACATGTCGAAGGGTCTAACACAACTCACTGTCCCAAATTTCAGCAAAATCGGATAATAAATGTGGCTTTTATGGGCGTAAATCGGCGGATCGGTCTATATGGCAGCTATATAGACCGATCCTGTTGTAACCACCATCATAGAATGGTGGATTAACGATTTTTTTTGAGTGATTGTATTTGAATTTGTTTTTGAATGAACGCAAGTGAATATATTAATGCGTTATTAATTCTGTTTGCTGTACGGACCATCAATGCGTTACGTTGTTACGTTTACGTGTAGAAAGTCAGCAATATGCATACTGATTTCGATTATTTGATATGAAAGCCAAATACAGCTACCTGATGCCATTGCAAATCGAAAAAAACATAACTTTTAATAACAAATACAATAAAAATTGTTAATTCAACCTAAGATTTTTATAAAAAAGCGTTTTTAATAGTCAGTTTAAAAAAAGCAAGTACTTACTTTTTTCCGTTTGAATAACTGATATCGTTTGTAATCGTAATCGGTATTCGTTGTCACAGCTGGTTTTACTTGATTCCACTGGCAGCGTTGGTAATTTGGTAATTTTTACAGCCACGGACTCAACCAGAAAAATCATCGGTGTTTTTTTGAAAATCCAACAAAAATGAGCGAAACGGAATCCATCGTTGAGGAGGAATACATTATTGACACAGCGGGCTATGTTGTGCTAGCCGAAGGCGAAGAACTTGAACATTGTGATGATGGAACATCTCAAATTATTGTCTTAGACGGCGAGGAGGGTCAAGAGATTGTGGCTAATCCTCACCATCATCCCTCAGAAGTGGAGGAAAATGGAGATCATATTATTAGTGAGGATGGACAAATGATGTTTGTCGAAGAAGTCCATGACATTGTTGATGAGGGCGAATTAGTTTTTCAGCAACAAGATGCCGTCGAAGAGTCACAATCTGCATTGCAACAGCCTCAGCTATCTTGGTCAGAATTGGAAAAGAAACGAAAGCGTTTAGATGTTCCAAAAGTGCCAAAAAAGTTTATGCTTTTCGATGGAATATGTGCCGAAATTGTTGATTATGATGAGGAGGATGGAGCACCTATTGTCGAATTTTCCATGGTGGCTGATGACAAGGAAGCCGAAAAATTGCCTGTTGAATGTGGTGTCTGTCCCGATATCATGCACAAGTCTAAACTGGATGCTCATCTGAAGACTCATCTTAAGCCGGGCACTAAGCGTTACAAGTGTATTTACTGCGAAGATGATTTTGTCACCCGTGCCTATGCTGCTGGTCACTCCCGCAGGCATATGGGCATCCGTCCCTATGTGTGTATGCCTTGTAAAATGTATTATTGCACCAAACAAGACTTGAAGGTACACGAGCAAAGACGGCACCTGGCCAAAGAGCATATATGTGAGCATTGTGGCAAAACCTTTGCCCAAAACACTTCTCTGAGGCACCATCGAATGTTGGTACATGAACAGCAACGTAACTATGAATGCGAGCATTGTGGCAAAAAGTTCCTGCGTAAATATGCCATGAACGAACATATACGTAATGTGCACTTTGGTGATCGCAGACTTTTGGATTGTCCTTTTTGCGATTTGCGTTTCAAGGATACGCATAAACTGGCCCAGCATCGTAAGGAAATGCATTTGAATCAGTCCAAATTTGAATGTCGCATATGTGGTCTAGAATTTAATCACATTGATTTCTTCGATGCCCATAGACGTTCGTTGCAGTGCCGTAAAAAATTGGCTCGCAATTTATATCAGCAAAGATCATCGGACCAACTGGACGATCAAGAGGTGTTACAACAACAGCAAGCACAACAAGACCACAACCAGCAAGAACAGCTGCAGTTACAATCGGGAAGCCATTTTACATACGATGATGATAGCCAACAGTTGTATCAACAAGATGAGGAATCCATGGCGCATTTTAAACAAGAACAACTGGAACAACAGGAAGTCGTGGTAGAGGAGATGACCCATGATATGCACAATGAAATAGTCAATGAGGAAGATCTGGATCACGATGGTGCCCTCGAGGTGGATGAACGCGAAAAAGTAAAGGCCGAGCAACAACTGCTGTATGAAATTGCAGCTATGGATAATGCCTAGATGACGAGCAAATAATTAACAAACAACCAAATTAGAAATGTAAAATTTAGCAAGTTTACTAATTTTTTATTAAAATGTAAAATATTATCAAAGATAACTATAAGACTAAACCATTAAACTTAATGAGCCATTTTAAGAAATATTCGTAATGAATAAATAGACAATGCAAGGAATAGTGAAGCTAAGCCCCTTCCCTGAGTATCTAAATTATTATTTACGAAATATTTATTTTATTTACAAAAAAACGAAACTAATACCTCAAACGAAGAATATTAAAATTAATTAGACCCGTAAAAAAAATAATGTCTATATATTGATTTCAATACATTTTGGTGCAAGATATTGTCTTGCCATTCTAACCGGGTTCACGATAAAGGCTGAAAGTACAAATATATCCACTTGATTACTTCAAAGATACTTCCTATTGATGTAGGACCATTTCAAGTATTTAGAAGTCTTAATTTTGGCATCTGAAGCACTATTATGACCTCGTTACAACCACAACAAACTCCGCCCAGAAAGGCTCAAAGAAATATAGCCCTAAATGCAAACCTAAATGACTTAATGTTTGTTCCCCGCAAGGGATAGCTGTGAGCACCACACAGGCCGGAACATTGAGGTCCGATCTGTGTGGCGTTCATTGCTATCACGAGAAGCTTAGTTGCGGTCCACAGTTTGTGCATGGTGGAATGCTCCATACGGAGTAGCTGCAACGGCATTCGCGGACAATTAGCGGTATCGAGCGGAGAGTCTCAGTGAGAGGTTGGGCGGCCCGACTCTTGCACAAATACTGAGTGCCTATGATGACGGCGGGTTATTGGCGCCTTTAAATAACCAATGGCCACCCTGTTCCCGCGGCGATCGATCCTTTGGACCAGAACGAGCTTACTCACCTACAGGAGCTTGATGAGGATCACCACCTCCACATGGATGTGTGGCTACAACAACACTTGATGTTTGTTAATTTAACCGAAATTTGCTACGCGAAGTATTCTCTCTAATAACAACAGCAACCAACTGCAAACCAGATGTGTTATTCTATCGAAGGCCTTCAGCCATATAAAACTTCTTTACGAAGAGGGATCCAATGCCATGTCATTCAGACTCGGCTATATAAAGAAGTTATCAGTGTGGTAAAAACAATTCTTTAGTGGCTATCTCTTGCCCGTGCCGTTTCCTTGCTGCAGCGGACAATCAGCGGTTTCGAATGGAGTGTCTCAGTGAAAGGCTGTGCGGCACCGGAAAACGGCCTTTAACAGTATATTAATGTCTCTGGAAGAAAAAGATATAAAAAGCGTATGCTAATGCGTGGCAATTGTGGCCAAATCTTGACTTGAGGAGATCTTCCGCATTGCCATCACTGGCTAGAACAAATGGCTCAGTCATTGTGTCTGCCATAACAGGTAACTATCTGATTCCAAAACATGCTGACAGACTGAAGGTTTCCAGTAACGACTTTTGCAGAAAATGTGAGGAAGAAGAGACTATGGAACATCTGCTGTATTTGTGTACCGCACTGACAATCAGATTCTCATTTCTTTGAGAATTTGTTTGATTTAGCGGTTCTGAACATTCGCAAGCGATCTGGATGGTTAATCATTACCCTACTGCACATCAAAATGCAAATAAAAACGAGAAAGCCAATTTGACAGTGTATAGAAATTTAACAGCCTAGTGGGAAATAGCGCCACAGGGTTGTGTCGTACATTTCGTTGTTGCTGTTGGGCCAGTAGTGACTTTACCTATTTAATTCTACCAAAGTTGTCATCGAAACGATAAAAGATTACCAACGACTACAGGTTAGTAATCGGTTATCGCTACATATCGTCATCTCTATGAAAAACGCGCATAGAAGAACAATATAATTTATTAATATTGAAGGTAATTTGGGAAATTTTTGCAAACAAAAGGCATGTGCGACACAGCCGAGGATATGGACGATTTTATTGAATTCGAATTGACGCGGGATTGCATTGAAATTGATTATGATGGAGGGGGAAATGAAGAGTTCCTATCGTCGGACTATGTTATTGCTGAGGAACACGACGACGAGGATGAACAGATAACATCCCATCACAACGCACACCTCTTGGACATAAAATCGGAACTATTGGAGTCCTCATCGTCATCACAACAAGAAATTTTGGCACCCAAGGCTGAGAGGCATGAAAACGAAGGAAATGAACAGCACCAACAACAACTTATTGACGATACCAATGGTTACGATGATATTCAGGACTTTGAATATGAACGGCTGGAACAGGAAGTAGAAGATGAGGAGGAAGAAGAGGAGGCCATAATACCTGATAATATTGTTGTAAAATCTAAGCAGGAAATTATAAAGGGTGAAATTGAGGACGATGATGAACAGCAGCAAGAAGAAGACAAGGAAAAGCAACAACCTACAGGTTCGCATAGACGTTATTTGCTATTTGATGAACTCGTTGCCTCTATAGTAGATTATGACCCCGATGGTACTCCTATTGTTGAGTTTTCCATTTCCAATGTGCAAACTGATGAAAAACTTCCCGTGGAATGCGGTATATGCCCTGAAATAATGCCCCGGCCAAAAATTGCCAAGCACTTAAAATCCCATCTGGTTCCTGGTACCAATCGTTATCAATGTATGTATTGCGATGAAACCTATAAGGATTGTAAATATCTTGCGGGCCATGCTAGACGCCATATGGGTATAAGGCCCTATGTGTGCGAAATATGTAAGTTGTATTTTTCTACCAAACAAGATCTGCGCGTGCACAATCAAAGGCGGCACCAGGAGAAGGACCACATATGCGAAGTCTGCGGCAAGACGTTCGCCCAAAATACCCAACTTAAGAGACATCGTGAGGCGACTCACGAGAAGAAAAGACGCTTCAAATGTGATCATTGTCCTAAGTCATATTACAAAAACTTTAGTTTGCAGGAACATGTGCGAGCTGTCCACATGGGCAAGAGAAGAATGATAGTGTGCCCCTTTTGTGGTATGCAATGTCGCGATGCCCACAAAATGGCCAGGCATCGCAAACAAATGCATTTGCATCAAACACAGTTCGAATGCCACATTTGCAATGAAGAATTTACAGATATAAATTATTTTGATGCCCACAAACGTTCCATTCAATGCCGCAACAATACGAGGCGTAAAATGGAGGAAGATGCTTTACTACAAGCCCAAAACGAAGAAAGAGAAGAAGTTAATGAACAACAGGAACAGCAGGAACACCAGATGGAATCGCGAATGGAAATAATTAGACAGGAAGATGAAGAAGAATCTACCGATCAATATATACATCCGTTCGAAGAGGACGATGAAGACGATGTGGATGATCCACAGCAAACAGTACAAATCCTAAGTAGTAGCGATTTTAAGCAACTAATACCACATCATCAGCAATCGGGACAATTTATTTTGAACAACCAAATTCAAAGTCATAAAATTGAAATACTGGATGCTGAGGATGATGTAGCCGGTGATGAGGAATTAGTCTATGAAATTACTATAGATAGTAATGAATGAAATTTTTTTAAGATACATACTAGCCTTTAATTTTTCTGTTTTACAATAAAGTGATGAAGGGGAAATGCTACTATGAAAATATTATTGAACTTTTTTTTATAAAATATTACCTCTGTTTAACTTTAAACTTAAAATTATTTTAATACGTATTCCTATGCAGCGTATACACATTTTTGTATAGTCAACCAACAACTAGTTTTGAAAATGGTCAAGTTTGAGAAAAATAATGTAGTATGTTTCTTTTATATAATTGTTCATACTTTTGCTTTTTTTAATGCACATAAGAGAACAATGTTAACGTTATAAAAAATATGATTAATGCCAAATTAAAGAACGAATAAAATTTTGTATAGTAAAATTTTGTTTGCAAATTGTACATTTTTAAGCGAACATTCTATCAACTTTGAAAGAAGGGAACTTCGCTCACATCAAGGAGATTTAGGTTAAGGAGCTACCCATGTGTAAAATAATCCGAACAACCACACCTTTTTGCCAAGAAGCCCTACAAAACAAATATTCTCACAACTGAGTAAGGGATGACCACCGCTGAAAAATGTTTCAATGCTTAATATAAAGAATTATTGTAATATATAACGAGCTGCAGGTGTAAATCGGCAAGACACACACCGGTGACATCGATATTATAGATCGGAAGAAGCCACTGCAGCCTTTGAGAGTATCGCAAGAGAATCAACTAAAGTCCGTCTGGCAGTAAATGGGAGTAAGATAAAGTGGATGGTATCAAGCACCGTAGCGCAGAGGTTAGCATGTCCGCCTATGACGCTGAACGCCTGGGTTCGAATCCTGGCGAGACCATCAGAAAATTTTTCAGCTGTGGTTTTCCCCCTTAATCCTGGCAACATTTGTGAGGTACTATGCGATGTAAAACTTCTCTTCAAAGAGATGTCGCACTGCGGCACGCCGTTCGGACTTGGCTATAAAAAGAAGGTTCCTTATCATTGAGCTTAAACTTGAACCGTTGAAAATTTTTTCTAATGGTCTCGCCAGGATTCGAACCCAGGCATTCAGCGCCATAGGCGGACGTGCTAACCTCTGCGCTACGGTGGCCTCCTGGGCGGTAGATATCTATCCACAAGATGATGATTTGGATGGTATCTGCGATAACAGCCCAAAAGGTATTGCTTAGACAGCATGTAGTATGTCTTCGCACTGGTAGGATCTTTGTCACCTGATGGAGGAGGTTCTCATGACAACTGAGGAGACAGCCCGTCGCAATTCGGAGGGCGGCATTCTGACAGATCTGAATATTATTATATATTATTCCACTGCGTGTCACAAAGCTGACGAGACCATACTGGCGCTGCATAACTTACCAAAGACCGGCCAATTTCTTTGTACGTGGTCAACAAGGCTTCTTTGTCTACACCCCAAGTACTGCCAGCAAGTGACTTGGGGACCTTGTTTCTACTTTTGACTTTATCGCAAATTGCTGTGGCATGTGGAAAGAATGTGTAAGAGCAATGTTGCAGCGAAATATAAGGGAAAGTTCGTTGATGAACGTCTACATCCACCTATCGCAGATGTCAACAATGGGTGGAGGACCTGATGCCATCATCGTACAATCGTCCGCATATGATACGATCTCTATGCCGTCTGCAGGGGGTGGAATGGAGGATAGGTAGAGGTTAAACAGTGCCGGAGATATCACCCCACCTTGGGGAACTCCTTTTTTCGCTCTACGGTGCTTCGACTTCTTATCCCTAAATTCCACAAATGACTGGCGACCACACAGATAATTCGCGACTCAGCGTTTCAGGACTGGCTGGAGAGACGTCTTGACGATGTCCTCAAATATTTTGGCATGGCTGACCATGTCGAATGCCTTCGATAGGTCCAGTGCCACGAGGACCGTCCTATCACATGGCCTGGGCTGATTGAATCCACGGCAAATGTGTGCGGTGATGGTATGCAAAGCTGTTGTTGTGCTATGCAGTCTTCGAAATCCATGTTGATGCTCGGCGAATGGAAATTCTCCTGCGAGGCTCGGGAAGAGTGATGCCTCAAGCGTCTTTGCTACTGCTAAGAGAAGGGAGATCGGTCTGTACGACTCCCCCAAACTCCCATTTTTCAGACATCGGGAGTTATAAGAGTGTTAAAAGACAGGTTGAGGTCAGTAGTAAGGTACTCAACTCCAGGTAAATCCAAATCTTTCAACATCAATATAGAGATTCCGTCGGGGCCCAACGCCTTGGATGATTTGACGCCACGGATTACATTCGTAACTTCGCCCACCGTAAATTGTGATGACTGTCCATCGGCTCGGAGACCACGGATACGGCGAATGGCTCTCCTCCTTGCCCTGTCACTCTCGGGATGCACAATAAATTGACGGTTGAACAACCTGTCGCATCTTTTCGGATCAGTCACGGTTACTTTGCCAAAAGTGACTGAGGTCCTGTCATCCCGTCTACCGGGGTTCGAGAGTGACTTAACTCTAGACTACAGCTTGCCTAAACCAAACCAGTGCCTAAGTTACATTGCTCCAAGTGTTCCAGTCACAAATACCGCTTATGATCGTTGACTACCCTGTTTATTTCCAGATTAAGCTCGCTGATTCTGGGGTTAGTGGCGTCCATACAACGAATCCCATCACGCTCGTCTGCGAGTACCACTGCCTGCGCCGGAAAATTGGGCCGGTATTAGAATGGCTGGTATAAAGCGAGTTCGAGTCTCGGAATTTTCTCTCGGCAACTAGCACATCCGAGAGTGGTTGCAGTTCACTGAGACGGCGATTCGTATACTCTCTGAAGCCAGCCCAATCGGTCTTCTTCTGATTGATAAACGTCCGGCGCTCAGAGGTTATGAAGTCGGGTAGTCGGTCGATGGTGAGAATTATGGGGAGTTGGTCTGACCCCAAAGAGATGACGGCTTGCCAGGATACATCACTCAGGAGATCAGGGGTTGCAATGGGTAAAGTTTGAGGGATAAAGTGAAACCGCAGAACACACCCGATTATATACTTCATTAGACTTCTTTCGCAATCTCTTCCTATTTGGACCACCCTATCCTAAACATTTATACTCTTATATGCTCTCTGTCTGTCAAAAAATAGTATTTGTAACATTCAAATAAGGCAATAGAACACATTCTACTCTTTCCTACTACTTTGATAAGAGCTAGCGATCGAAATATTTCTTATCACTAAGAGATAATAGACTAATATACAAAATTTTAACTGATCGGCCAATATTTTATCTTATCACAACATTTCTATTGCCAAAATAAAGAAAACAATAGTGGCCCAACAGAATTTTAAAAAATTAGTTTGTGTTATGGTAGAGTGCGAAAAGCATCGGTTGCGAAGAGAAGATTTTAAACACACAAAACAAACGTTAACAAGAGCTATCCAACAAAAACACCACCCCTGATTACAGCTAACACAAAAAAAAATAACAACTAAAGAAAAAACATTCGTATATTCGTTGACATTATGAGTAATGTCGAACATGTTTTTACAAATATTCTGCTGGACTTTATTAACGAACACGATGTAATCGGTTATGACATCATATCAGAGTTAAATAAATTCGATCTATACATAAAGGGACGTATGCATCCGTGCCTAAGCAGAAATATGGAGCGCGGCATGAACGAAGCTCTCAGTAATGTTCAATGCCTAGAAGATGCCAATAATAGTGATGCTATTTTATTGGAATATGCTGATTATTCGTGGAATTGTCACGATCAACCCATTTATGTGTGCAAATTATGCAGCCAAGGGGATACAGAGGATAACCGACCAGAATTTACGAACTTGGACCAATTTCTATGGCATTTTAGTCAATGTCACGGCGAGGAATTACGAAAAATTTCCTTAGACCGACAGAGTGCCAAATTGTGGATAACTGAGTTGGAGAGAATTCGAAAATTCAAATATAAACATCACAGCGAGGAATTTCTCAAGGAAATCGATGAGGTATGGGTGTAGGTAGACCTGATGAACTTGGTATTTAAAACCAAAATTAAAAAATGTTAGAAAAAAATTTTATTTCCATATTTTATTGAACCACCTACAGTTCAATTTTGAATTTTCTTCGATTATTTAGGATTTTTGATAAATAAAAAAAAAACTTCAAAAACTAGGGGGTGAAAGAAATCACAACGGAATATAGGTTGAAGTCGAGGCACTTATCTTATATTTTTCTTAGAAATGTTAACTTGATAAATTACAAATTAAGGCAAAAATATAAACCGATTTGGCCTATTTCTAATATCTAAATGAAGAATTTTGATGAACAGACATTGCTGAATCGTCATAAAATTTGAAGATCGATATTTTGAGGTGTTAGAAATGCAATGAAGTGATTGAAACCCCTGGAGGTTCAAGTAATTAATTCAGAGTGCCAGGGTTATATAGGGGCTATAATTTTTAATGAATCCGGACCTTATTTTGTATGGGTATAGGAGGACTTACTGTTCATACCAATTTTCATCCAAAAAGAGTAAAAAATTCAGACCTCCAGGGAAGTCAAATCAGATCTTGCACTTTGACTGTTTACAGATCCCACTGAACCTGGGTGTGGTTATATGAACTTTTTTTGGGCTTATATGAATTTTTCATACCAATTTCAATCAAAAATGATAAAAATGAAGGCCGCTGGTATCTCTTAAAGGTTAATTTGAGGCATCAATTGGTTATTAATTGGCAACTGTGGCTGACTTTATTATTTACGATCAAATCGTAAGGTTAACCGGACTGCAGTTTCTGTAATTCCATTCCGTTATCAGCGGTATCCTTCGACAAATCATCAAGTCAAATATCAGTTGCTATGAGCTTAATTTTTCCTAAATTAATTTAAATGCTCTATTATGGATTGTCGCGCAACTGTAGTTGCATTGCCAGGAGATAAAACCATGAAATAGATATTCGGCCCTGTTCTACAATTCGATTTTGGTCGAATGTGATTCGATTTCTCGCCCATGTTCTTACTTTCGACCATTTTCATTTCCGCATCGTTTTTGAAATCCGCACATTTTGTTTTCCCATGTTCTGTGATTCGAGGGGAAGTCCACTTTCGATGCAAAATCAAAAAACAGCTGATTTTGCTGTGTTTAGTGAAATTTGTAAACAAAACAAGAAGCAAACATACGTTTATTTGTTTTAAGCCGGCATACAAATTTGTTAGTTTATCAAATAATTTTTGTAAAATATGCCTGCAGGCATGTTTTTGGCTTTGTTAGCTTCTAGAAAAGAAGCATTTTATTTGGAACGTGTTAAACGTCGTAAGTTAAGGGATGCTTTTGATCCTACCGATATCCCAGATAGTTGGTGAGTTCTTGTCCACTTTAACATGTGTCATCTAAATAATACATATCATCCCATAGCTTCATTGCTCTGTATAGACTAAACAGGGAAGCATTTTCAGATGTTTTGAGAGAAGTTGGTCCATATATAAAAAAAGGAAGCATTCCAGTTAAGCTTCAATTGGCGGCTACCCTAAGACATCTTGCAGTGGGCAGTTTTCAGGGAGTCATTGCAAACGACTTGAACATCGGTATTGCACGTACAACAATGTGCAAACTATTGTGGCAAGTTATAAAAGTGCTTGAAGACAAATTATGTCCAAAATGGATAAATCTCGAAATGTCCGAAAATGAAATGCAACATGAAAACAACATTTTTTATTTAATAATTTGCAGTTAATAAAGAAAATTTTTTTTACTTTTGGAAGCATAAATTGGAAAAAAACATATGCAGTTTTTATTTTATAAAGCTTTCCTAAGGAGAAAAGTTCTTTTTAATGGAAAGAAAAGCGGAATAGATATCAATCCGCCAGGGTGTATGCAGTCGGAATGAAACCTCATTTTTTTTTGTGGAATCGTTTTGCAGAACAACACAAAATAGAAATCGAATCACATTCGACCAAAATCGAATTGTAGAACAGGGCCGTCTATTTTGTGTTGTTCTGCAAAACGATTCAAAAAAAAAAAATGAGGTTTCATTCCGACTGCATACACCCTGGCGGATTGATATCTATTCCGCTTTTCTTTCCATTAAAAAGAACTTTTCTCCTTAGGAAAGCTTTATAAAATAAAAACTGCATATGTTTTTTTCCAATTTATGCTTCCAAAAGTAAAAAAAATTTTCTTTATTAAAGTTTGCACATTGTTGTACGTGCAATACCGATGTTCAAGTCGTTTGCAATGACTCCCTGAAAACTGCCCACTGCAAGATGTCTTAGGGTAGCCGCCAATTGAAGCTTAACTGGAATGCTTCCTTTTTTTATATATGGACCAACTTCTCTCAAAACATCTGAAAATGCTTCCCTGTTTAGTCTATACAGAGCAATGAAGCTATGGGATGATATGTATTATTTAGATGACACATGTTAAAGTGGACAAGAACTCACCAACTATCTGGGATATCGGTAGGATCAAAAGCATCCCTTAACTTACGACGTTTAACACGTTCCAAATAAAATGCTTCTTTTCTAGAAGCTAACAAAGCCAAAAACATGCCTGCAGGCATATTTTACAAAAATTATTTGATAAACTAACAAATTTGTATGCCGGCTTAAAACAAATAAACGTATGTTTGCTTCTTGTTTTGTTTACAAATTTCACTAAACACAGCAAAATCAGCTGTTTTTTGATTTTGCATCGAAAGTGGACTTCCCCTCGAATCACAAAACATGGGAAAACAAAATGTGCGGATTTCAAAAACGATGCGGAAATGAAAATGGTCGAAAGTAAGAACATGGGCGATTGATACAAATTTGGAAATCTTTAACCCCGTTTACACTGCTCTTTAAATCCGCATTTAATGGCTCGATCAACTGTTTTCCCTATATAAAATCAGCTGACAAGAGACTTTAATCAGGATTTAATGAGCAGTGTAAACGGGGGTTTTCTCAATTTCATTCAATATCAGTGTTTTGAAAATTTAGCTACTGAGTAAATTGGAAAAAAAATATGAAACAGGAATGAAAATGTCTAGGACAAATTTTGGCCATTGGCAACTTACCTGAAGTTGGTTTGCAATCCATAATTGACCCAACAAAGTTTGCAGTTGTTCCCTCTACAAGACAACCATCGACGTACGCCGCGTTTTTTTCTTTTCTTTCATAGCTATCTATGTGCGTTCAAGATTATTTTGATTTTGGATAGCTTTTACCAAGACAAATTTAAACAGGAAGTGTACAGCGCAAACAGCTGTACACTGTCAACGAGATTTCATAACGTTAGGTTGTGTGTCAAGGCGGATTTAAAAAAGTCTCACGCGAACATCTGTTAACAGCTGGTCAGGTTTGACGGTATTAAGATGTCAGATTTTTGTTTGCAATCTCTTTGTTGTTATCTTCTTTGTCGCAGATTTTCTGCTCATGTACATACACAAATTTCTTTGTGTGGCTTGGCAAAACGTCGATCAACTTGATGACAAGATGGCGGATTGCACCATATGATCTGTGGTTGTTGTACAAATGAGACTACCTTTAATTATTTCGCCATGGTTGTGTGTGTTCTTTAAGGCCACAACAGAATGACCGCCTTGAAGAGCGTAGCGTTGAAAAAGCAAACAAATGCCAAAAAATCCCTACGCAAAAGTTAAAAAATGTTTAACTTTGACGACTAAAAACACTATATGTGGCAGCACTGAATGACGCTCACTTTTAAGCGTCAAAGTTTTAATATTTTTAACTTTTGCTTTTGTGGGATTTGTGTATAGAGTTGCATTTTTGCAACGCGACACTCAAAAACAAAGTTAAACGCGTTCATTCTGTTTTTGGCCTTTATAGTTAAGAGCCATAGCAGACACCATGGCGAAACAATTAAAGCTGGTCTCATTTGTACAACAACCACAAATCATATGGTGCAATCCAGCATTTTGCCATCAAGCTGATCGACGTTTGATAAGGATATCGGGGGGAAGGCTGGCAACACTGAGCTCAACTAGAAGTGTTTTTTTTTATCGCGGAAAAAAAAGAAATAATTGCAATTCATAGAATTCTTATAATTTTGACTTTGAAACAGGCATCTAAGCTGCAATTTTTGCATAAAGATGCCTGGCTTCAGTCCACCTGACATGGACTTCGATGTCGCTGAGGTAGAAGCATCAACTTCCCAGAGAAATTTGATGGCCGAATCCAACAATAAAGAGAGTGCACAAATAAACAACAACAAAAGACACCGTCATGAATCCGCCCTGGGTTTAAATGATGTAGACATTCCGGATCTTAGTGAGAGGCTTAAGAAACATAAACAAACTGATGATAACCCATTTGGCATTCTTGGGGTTCTTACCCAAGTTGATTTTTCTGCCGCCTCTACTACTGCAACTCAACCCGCCCAAGCCGATAAGGGCAATAATAACAACAATGACAACAACAGCGGACAAAAGCCAAAATGGTGTCCACCTATCTTCCTTTTTAATGTAAATATTAAAACTCTCGTCGACTCCTTAAGGAAAACAATTCCGACATTTTCTTTTAAGGTAAAGAATATCAATAAAAATAAAAGTAAGATTTTTTTTGCTGATTCTTCCGTCCACTCCTCAATGATGGCGATATTGCGTGAAAAGGGAGTTCAATCATATTCATTTACACCGAAAGAACTTAAACAACCATCATTTGTACTGAGAGGTCTCATTGCAGACACTGGAATTGAAGAGATAAAGGCTGAATTAGATGAAATTGTCCCAGATACGGTGGCAAGTGTGTCGAGGTTTAGAACACAAAGAAATACTAACACTGGTCTTTTCTTAGTTTCATTACTGCCAGGAAAAGCACTCTCTGATATTGCTAATATCAAAGGGCTACAAAACCAAATTATTACATGGGAGAGGCCGAAGAAGAAGGACTCGGAAATTCAGTGCCATAGGTGTCAACGGTGGGGTCACGTTTCGCGGAACTGCAATTCTGCGTACAAATGCGTTAAATGTGACCAGAATCATGGCCCAGGCGAGTGTCAAAGGAGAAAAGAGGATTCTTCAGAACCCTATTGTAATAATTGTAGTGAGGCAGGTCATCCGGCAAACTGGCGTGGATGTCCAACATTTAAGAAATATGCTGCTGCTCGTAGGCAAAGGATTTCAAAGGCCATCGAGGAGAGATCTCTCGCAAAGGCCAATGTTAACAGAGCTGTCGGTATGTCCGCAATAACCCCAGGGCAGACTTTCTCGAACCTTTTTCACCAGCATTCAGCGCAACCTGGAGCACAGCAACAAAAGCCGCCAGCAATAGACCAGTTTTTGAAACTGGCTTCCCTTTTTTTGGAGCCCGAAGAGCTGACACTGGAACAGGAGGTGAATATATTTCTCTCTGAGTATGCGAACATGACCAAGGTCGAGGCCAAAGCAGAGTTTTTGCGCCTCCTAAATAAAATAAGAGTTAGTTATGGACCATAGGTTCTTGAGATTTCTAACCTTCAACGTAAGATCCCTCACTGACATCAGTCGTCAAATAGATCTTAAGGACACACTGCACCTCAACAGAATTGATATCGGCTTCATACAGGAATGCCACCTAAAAAGAAATAAGAAGATTAAATTGGATCGATATAACTTTATATGTGACAACTCACCTCTTGGAGTCGCCGTTGTCATCAGGAACCAGATTGGGTATGATCGAGTCTTTTTAAATGATGTTGGCATACATGTTTCCCTTGTCCAGATAGAGTTTTCAAACAACAACAAATTTTTAATTGGATCTCTCTACGTCCAATGTAATTATCCGGCACAAAAGTTGGAGGCAGACCTTTCCAAATTAATCCAACTTTGTAAGAGCTTCGATGGATTCATTCTTGGTGGAGATTTAAACTCAAAGAGCCCAGTTTGGGGTGACCACCTTGAAAACTCAAACGGTAAAATATTGCGCAATTGGCTTGAGGATAACAGTCTAGATGTTGTCCGAATCTGTGACTCATCCCCATCATATCCGAATGGTCTATCATATTTAGACCATTTCCTCGTTAGCCCACATCTTTTAAATCGAAATGTCCCAAATTTCGAAATATCAACCTTGCCGTCCTTCTCGGACCACTTCCCCATCAAACTGTCTCTTCGTGTAGATCACCCGGAATTGCTAATGAGAATTCCACGCACCTATACATCTTATAAAGACACGAACTGGGCCGAGTTCATCCAGGATATCAACGATGCTTCATGCCGACTACTGCCATCTTCGCCATCAAACCTAGAAAATTATGAAATAGATGATTTGATAAACAATTTTAATACATCATTTACAACAATCCACAATTCTCATAGTAAACAGATCTCAGTCAATGGCGAAAAGTTCCCTCTCTCGGAAAAAACCAAGAAGCTTTACAAAATTAAACATTTGTGGCAAAAGGAGCTAAAAAAGATCTTCCATCGAATTGGAAACAGAACAAACAGTGAGTACAACGTTTTATCAAAACAGATACAACTGCTGAAAATTATTATTAAGGAGTCTGTCAACATTGAAGAGGCTCAAAGGTTTAATAAGAAGTTACAAGATATTAAACCTGGTCCTTCCGCATTTAGAAAAATTTATCAAATTACTGGTAAAACTAAGGCGCCTTTTTGCCAACAACTAGTCCGCAACAATAACACCATTACCAATAGCTTAGACATCGCCCAACAATTCCAAGAGTTTTACTCTGATACATTCTGCCAACGTTTGCCTACAAATCCTGTTGATGACTTACTACCAAAAGTATCAAACTGTGTCGATGTCATTCCACGCCATATCTTCAACTTTGATCTCGATCTCAACGCCCTTCATAACCATGACGATCTTCATTTTACCAACCCTGCAAAAATCAAGGCCATTATTGAATCTATAAACAACAAAAAATCTAGCGGTCTGGATGGTATATCCAATTTTTTAATAAAAAGGTTTCCCAATTCTGCCTTGAAATTACTCACCTTTATATTCAACCACTGCATCAACAACGGGTACTTTCCATCTGAGTGGAAAGTTGCAAAAATTATCCCAATAAAAAAGAAAGCCGATGCAAAAACCCCCTCTGATTTTCGTCCGATCTCATTGTTGTCAAACATTGGAAAAATATTTGAACATGTTCTGAAAGACAAAATTGAAAATGGATTTATCATTGAACCCGTTACGAATTATCAGTTTGGTTTTAAGAGAGGGCACTCCACGCAACATGCACTCTTAAAATTCCAAAATGACATTATTGTAAATCTGCGGAATCAAACTTGTACAGTTGCAATATCCCTGGACATCGAGAAGGCATTTGATTCCGTTTGCCACCTCGGAATACTGTATAAATTAATCGATGTAGATATGGACCCTTACCTGATTAAATTGATGTCAAATTTCTTCGCCAACCGTAGATTTTGTGTCGATATTCGGGGCACAGCATCATCCTTTGGCTTCGTCAACAGTGGGGTGCCTCAAGGAAGCGTCCTTGCGCCCCATCTCTTCAATATCTTCCTTTCCGACTTTCCACATACAACACAATACTCCCAGGCCATTCTATACGCAGATGATTGCCTTATTTATGCCCATGATGTTTCTCCAGAAATTGCCCTGGCTAAAGCTGCACGACACCTCAGCGTCATAAATGATTATTACAAAACATGGGGCATAAAGATTAACGCAGCCAAATCCCGGGCCATCTGCATCAGGAATCCATCTGGTAAATGCCCGAAATTTGTTGTACCTCAAAGCAAGACATTGGAACTTACATTGGATGGAGTCAATATTCCGATAGAACAAAGCGTCAAGTACCTCGGCATCACATTCGACAAGATGTTGAAGTTTAATTCCCACGCTCGAGCAACATTACAAAAAACGAAAAAGATATTAGGTTCATTTTCTTATATATTGAATAGCAAGCATTTACCTCAGGCTACGAAATTATTGCTTTATAAGGTTGCTATCAGACCCGTGTTGACTTACGGTTTTCCAATATGGTTCACTATCTCCCCGACAGTAGCCAAAGAATTGGAAATTTACGAACGTAGAATTCTAAGGAAATGTGTAAACAGACATTACCAAAGTCGCACCAAAAAATACTCTAATACTTACATTTATGATATATCCGGCATTGAACCTTTATGCACATACGCGCTCAAGCTCCAGAAATTATTTGTCGGACGCCTGGCCACCCACGAAAATGACCTAGTAAAAGAAATATATGAATTGCAAGAAACTTCATCATGGGCTGATTCAGCCTATCTTTCTCCTGTTGCCATAATTACCCAAGTTGATGACAACGAATCAGCCCGTCACAGTACACCAGAATTTTACAAAAAATCCACACCAGGATCACATAGAGGATGATATACACTTATACACTTTATCCTTTTTTTTGTTTTGTATAAAATTTTACCAATTTATTTATTTATTTTTTTTTAATATTAACACTTTTTTTAACAAGCAATACTATTGCTTTCCAAAAAAAAATAACAACGTGCATAGCACAAATCAAGTTAACAAAAGAAATAAGAAATCAAAACATGTTAGCATTCTGCCTTCTATAGTATGAACGTTCGTTAGTTTATACCAATACATCTACAAATCTGTGATATTTACATTTTGACATTCATTCATTAATTGGTTCATCCATTACCCTCTGTTTGTTATTGCCTTTAACAGAAATTGTTATCTCGATTTATATGTTATTTAGTTCTAAGTATTTATTTTTTTTTAACAGACTCTCTTAAGCTCTGTTAGCAATAGTAAAGGCCGTGAGCAAGCCTTTTTTTATTTTTGACATTTTGTTTTGTATTCCATTCATATACTCTTCACATTGTTAAGCATGTAGCCAAGTACCTGTACTCATCGTGTGTTAGAACGAGACAATAATAGTTCTAAATATATGTTAAGTTATCGATAAATGTATTCAAATGTAATCGAAAAAGAATAAGCCTCAAATAAACACATACATACATACATACTGATCGACGTTTTGCCAACACACACACAAAGAAATTGGTGTGCGTGTGTATATACGTGTGCGTAAATGGGCAAAGAATATGCGAGGAAGAAGATGATAACAATTATTTTTGTTATCATTTTCTTTCTCGCAAATAAAAATCCGACATCTTAATACCGTCAAACCTGGCCGGCTGTTAAAAGTCGTTCACGTGAGACCACCTTTTTAAATCGGCCTTGAGCACTCACAAGTTGACAATAACTGATTATGGCAGATAGTGCACTCGATTTTTTGTTGTTGGCCAACTGGTCCTACCTGTTAAATTTGTCTTGGCTTTTAGCACAGGGATACCTTATTAACAACCGTGGGAAACCCGGCAGAGGATAGCTGTAAGCACCACACATGCTGGAACATGGAGGTCCATCTATGTGGTGTTCATAGCTGTCACGAGAAGCTTAGTCGTGAGCTACCGGACACGTCCACAGGTTGCGGATAGTGGAATGCTCCATACGGAGTAGCTGCAATGACAGTTGCGGACAATCAGCAGTATCGAGCCTTTGTCTAAATGGTATTTCTATAAAAATTATTGATTTTTGGCGTATAGTTGACCTTTTTGTATTCTTATGACTTACTTGATGGTTTTGGCTGCAGGTCAGTTAAAACAAAGTGTTAAGTGCAGTGGTGCATAAAATGAAAATGAGATTATATGCGTTAGATACTCCGAATTTACATATAATACTCCGATACTCCGAATTTTTATAATAATCAGTAAAAATTAGTTTATTTGACTAAACGTTTGGCGTTTTTTAACTGTAGATATATTTTAAGGAAACTTAAATAGTTGTCCTTTCTTTTCTTGCGTTAAATCAGAAAAAACAAGTAAAAGCGTGCTAAGTTCGGCCGGGCCGAATCTTATATACCCTCCACCATGGATCGCATATGTCGAGTTCTTTTCCCGGCATCTCTTCTTAGGCAAAAAAAGGATACAAGAAAAGATTTGCTCTGCTATTAGAGCGATATCAAGATATGGTCCGGTTTGGACCACAATTAAATTATATGTTGGAGACCTGTGTAAAATATCAGCCAATTCGAATAAGAATTGCGCCCTTTGTGGGCTCAAGAAGTAAAATAGAGAGATCGATTTATATGGGAGCTATATCATGCTATAAACCGATTCAGACCATAATAAACACGTATGTTAATGGTCATGAGAGAATCCGTCGTACAAAATTTCAGGCAAATCGGATAATAATTGCGACCTCTAGAGGCTCAAGAAGACAAGACCCAAGATCGGTTTATATGACAGCTATATCAGGTTATGAACCGATTTGAACCATACTTGGCACAGTTGTTGGATATCGTAACAAAACACGTCGTGCAAAATTTCATTCCAATCGGATAAGAATTGCGCACTCTAGAGGCTCAAGAAGTCAAGACCCAAGATCGGTTTATATGGCAGCTGTATCAGGTTATGGACCGATTTGAACCATACTTGGCACAGTTGTTGGATGTCATAAAAAAACACGTCGTGCAAAATTTCATTCCAATCGGATAAGAATTGCGCACTCTAGAGGCTCAAGAAGTCAAGACCCAAGATCGGTTTATATGGCAGCTATATCAGTTTATGGACCGATTTGAACCATACTTATCACAGTTGTTGGATGTCATAACAAAACACGTCGTGCAAAATTTCATCCTAATCGGATAAGAATTGCGCACTCTAGAGGCTCAAGAAGTCAAGACCCAAGATCGGTTTATATGGCAGCTATATCAAAACATAGACCGATATGGCCCATTTACAATACCAACCGACCTACACTAATAAGAAGTATTTGTGCAAAATTTCAAGCGCCTAGCTTAACTCCTTCGGAAGTTAGCGTGCTTTCGACAGACAGACGGACGGACGGACGGACGGACAGACGGACGGACATGGCTAGATCGACATAAAATTTCACGACGATCAAGAATATATATACTTTATGGGGTCTCAGACGAATATTTCGAGTAGTTACAAACAGAATGACGAAATTAGTATACCCCCCATCTTATGGTGGAGGGTATAAAAACAGAAAAAGTTCCGTACATCCGTGCGCATGTTTACTTGTTGTTGTCTCAATAACGACTGAAACAAATAGCATAGGCGTACTTGAATTTGGCATGAACGCTAGCGTAAAAGTTTTCATTTTGCGCACCATTGGTTAAGGTTCGGTTAACTTCGTCTTTCGGTTTGCTTCGTCTGACCGTTCTAGAGGATTATAATCACTTAGTTACATTCGAAGTGCTGAGATTCCGTTTGATGAAATCAACCGAAATATCGGAAATAAATGAAATAAACACCCTAAAGAATTTTGTTTTCATTTACCTGCAGCCAAAAACACCAAGTAAGTTGTAAAATTTTTTTTAAATTTTAATTTGGTAGAAAATGTTATCAAACTTTTATTTCTACAAAAAATTTTGTTAAAATTTTATTTCTATAAAAAACTTTATTTCGGCAAAAAAAAATTATTTCTATAGAAAATTTTGTGAAATCGCTTGGGTGCCGGGCCATAACGGAGTAAGGGGGAATGAAATGACATACGATTTGGCGGTGAAGGCCAGAGGACTGCCGTCAATAAATTTGGTTAACCCGAAGCCTTTCGGGTCGACGCAGTCCGAGTTAAGGGAATGGGCGACGAATGCGCATGCAACAGAAAATCCAGAAGTGAGAAGACGAGGCTATTACTGAAAGGTAGTAAGAAGGAGGTCAGTATAGCTATTGGTATCATAACGGGACACATAGGACTACGAGCTCACTTATGTAAAATCGCTACGGCAAGTGATAGCTTGTGTAGGGCATTCGGGGAAGATGATGAGACGTTGGAGCATTTCCTTGTCATTGCCCGGCTTTCGCGTCTAACAGATACCGGCACTTAAGTGGGGACACAATACCGGATATGAACCAACTTAGGGGAGTGGTATGAAAACAATTAGGAATTTTGTAAGTAGCACGGAATTCCTAACTTAAAATTTTGTTTTTAGAAATTATTTTATAGATTTTAGAGCGCACAAGAAGCCGATTAATGGCTTAGGTGTATGTCCATAGTGGCATGGGGCGGATTAATATCTGCACCCTCTTTTCAACCTAACCTATATTCTACAAAAAATGTCCCTTGTTCCTTAATGGAATGTTGGTCGTAATGTAACAAAATAAAAATTTTACTGAGTGTATCGGTTGCATACGAACTTTCACATTACCAAGTCACAAAGGCAGTTTCATTACCCTTTCCCTGGGGGAAGAGTAGTTTTATTACCCTTTCTCTTGGGAAAAGGTAGTTTTATTATCTTTTCCTTTGGGTAAGGGTAGTTTTATCACCCTTTCCTTGAGGAAGGATAGTTTTATTGCTTTTAAGTTTTTAATTGAAACTGCTTCAATCACAAAAATGATAGTATCAATCATGGTTTTGGAAAAAGGTGATTGAAAAAGATTTCAATTAAAAAAATTTAATTTTCAATTAAAAAAATTATTGAATTCAAATAATTTTTTTAATTGGACCAAAAAAAAATATTGAAAATTTTCAAATTTGCAATTAATTTTTTAATCGATTAATCGAATGTTCGTCGTAATGTAACAAATTAAAAATTTTCCTTAGTGTACCTGTTGCATACGAACTTTCGTCAAACACATTTTGCAAAGTCATGAGAATTTTATAAATAAGCAACATTCTAGATTAAGGCTATCTTTAACAATTCCGCAAGAAATAACAACATTGCAATAAACCAACTACAAACATTTTTTGTTTATCAATATTTGGATTTTTTTTAGATTTTGCATATTTTTCCTTGATTTGTTATCAGCCCAGCTATTCGAGCCCACAACAATACAAAAAACCCATTTGAATATTTGGGTTCGAAGTATGAGCACACTTTTAAGAGATTACGCATGAAGAGCATGGTATAAATAAACATCAATGTCACGTAGTCGAAATTAATTGACTGACTGCTGGTTTATAGAAATTGATCAGTTAGTTTAGAACGTTAATCTAAATATAATATTTATGTGGTTATAGGTGGAGTATTTTTAATAATTGTGATAAGATCCTATATGTCTGGCGATGTATAACTTAAGTGTTGCAAAACAAACATGATTGGGAAATTTCCTTAATTTTCTACTATTAAGATAAGCTTTAACTTCCTTCCGCTCCATGGAAAGCCTTATTAAATCCATACTTGTGTACTTGAAGCCTTCCTTAAAGAGCCTATTGCCGAATTTATTACCCTTTGGCTTGGGGAAGGGTAGTTTTATTACCCTTTGGCTTGGGGAAGAGTAGTTTTATTACCCTTTCCCTTGGGGAAGGGTAGTTTTATTACCCTTTTCCTTGGGGAAGGATAGTTTTGTTACCCCTTCCCTTGGGGAAGTGTGGTTTTATTACCCTTTCCTTGGAGAAGGTTGGTTTTATTACCCTTTCCCTTGGGGATGGGTAGTATTGTGACCCTTTCCTTTGGGGAATGGTAGTTTTATTACCCTTTCCCTTAAGGAGGGGCAGTTTTATGACCCTTTTCTCTTAGGAAGGGTGGTTTTATTACCCTTTCACTTGGGAAAGATTAGTTTTATTTCCTTTCCCTGAGGGAAAGGGTAGTTTTATTGCCATTTCCCTTGGGGAAGGGTAGTTTTATTAAACTTTTCTTTGGGTAAGGTAGTTCTATTGACCTTTCCCTTGGGGAAGGGTAGTTTCATTACCCTTTCCCTTAAGGAGGGTTAGTTTTATGACCCTTTTCTCTTGGGGAAGGGTGGTTTTGTTACTCTTTCCCTTGGGTAAGGGAAGTTTTATTTAACTTTCCTTTGCGGAAGGGTATTTTTTACCATTTCCTTGGGGAAGGTTGGTTTTATTACCCTTTCCCTCAGGGAATGGTAGTTTTATGACCCTTTCCCTTGGGTAAAGCTTGGGTAAAAAACTTTTATTACCCTTTCCTTTGGGGAAGTGTAGTTTTATTACCCTTTCCTTTGGGGATAGGTAGTTTTGTGACCCTTTCCTTTGGGGAATGGTAGTTTTATAATCCTTTCACTTGGGGAAGGGTAGTTTTATTACCCTCTCCCTTGGGAAAGGGTAGTCTTATTACCCTTTGCCTTGGGGAGGGAGTTTTATTACACCCTTGCTTAGGGAAGGGTAGTTTTATGAACCTCTCCCTTGGGGAATGGTAATTTTATTACCCGTTCCCTTAGAGAAGGGTAGTTGTATTGGCCCTTCCTCTGGGAAAGTGGTTTTATCACCCTTTCCCTCAGGGAATGGTTGTTTTATGACCCTTTCCCTTGAGGAAGGAAAATTTTATTATCCTTTCCCCTGGGCATGAGTAGTTTTAATACCCTTTTCCTTGGGGAAGGGTAATTTTATTACCCTTTCCCTTGGGGAAGGGTAATTTTATTACCCTTTCCCTTGGGGAAGTGTAGTTTTGTTACCCCTTCCCTTGGGGGAAGTGTAATTATATTACCCTTTCCCTTTGGGGAAGGGAACTTTTATTATCCTTTGCCTTGGGGAAGGAACTTTTATTACCCTTTCCCTTGGGGAAGGGTAGTTTTATTACTCTTTTCCTTGGGGAAGGGTAGTTTTATTACTCTTTACCTTGGGGAAGGTTAGTTTTATTACCATTTCCCTTGGGGAAGGGTAGTTTTATTACTCTTTCCCTTAGGGAAATCTACTTCCAAATTCCCTTTCCCATGAAAAATGTTTTTTACCTTTTCCTTTGATTAACCTTATCCCTTGAGGGAGGCTACATTTATTCCCCATTTCATGATCTAACTGTTTTTTTTCCTAGAAAATTTGTTTCCCAAAATTGGTAACATTACAAAAATGTTGTCATAATTTATTGTTCTTATTATAATTTCAGATTTTGGGCCACGACGACTTTGACACGACTAGCATTTTAAACAACTTAAATATCCATGAGAAGACAAATGAGGTTAATGACCATGTTCAGGAAACAAGTGACTCAAGTCCAACAGACCTTTCAAAGACCGCAGCAACAGAAATTGTTGAAACAGTTCAAACGATTTCCACAAAAACTATTGGTGGCGGCAAACCAATCAAAAAGAAAAAGAAACGTACCTCAGGAAAATGTGATATTTGCAATAGAACCTTCAACGATTTGTATAACTTAAGGATACATAAGATGATACATTCTGGTGAGACATCTATATACATATAGTTTCTTAAAACTCTTTGATGATAATTTTCTTAACTTTCAGGTGAAAAGCCTTTTCAGTGTGATGAATGTGGCAAACGCTTTCGCCAATTTAACAAACTTAAAATCCACTGCATTACGCACACCGATAAGAAGCCATACATTTGTGAAATATGTGGGAAGGGATTTCGTTTTCGAAATTACCTCTCCGTTCACAAGCGATTGCATTCAGGCGAAAATCCGTATAAATGCAAATTTTGTAGCGAATATTTTCATTCCTTGCATTCGAGGCGTTTGCACACCAAAATGATGCATTGCGAGGCCAAGACATTCACCTGCCCCATATGCGATAAGATTCTCACCGCTCAGTGCTATCTGACGGCCCACCTAAAAAGACACACCAACCAGCGTGACTTCAAGTGTGAAACCTGTGAAAAGTGTTTCTTTAGCCAGTCGCAGCTCAAGGACCATCGATTGGTACATACGAATTTGAAGCCCCACCAGTGTAATGTGTGCAATGCACGCTTTCAGCGCAAATCGAATTATACTCAACACTTGAAAATTCACACTGGCGAAAAGAAATATGTTTGTGATATTTGTCAAAAATCATTTGCCCAAAACGCCGGTCTTTATGGTCATATGAAGTCACATGCAAAGAGTTCATAGATTTTTATAGGCCGGCGTTGGTAAATGGGAGTAGAAACAAATAAAAAATAAATTTTTATATATAAATTTTAATTTGTGTTTGTTTGTTTGTCTGTTCTGTATAGACTCAAACACGGCTGAACCGTTTTTATTGAAATGTTTACAGATGGTGCACAATAATTGAGTTCTGATCTGTGTGATGTTCATAGCTGCGAGCTACCGGGCGCGTCCACAGGTTGCGGATAGTGGAGTAGCTGTATGCTCCAAACGGAGTAGCTGTATTTGCAGTCGCGGACAATCAGCGGTATCGAGTGGAGAGTTCGGGTGTCACCGGCTCTAGCACAAATACTGAGTCCCTATAATTCTCGATAATGACAAGGCGAGTTATTGGCGCCTTAAAATAACCAATGGCCACCCTGTTCCCGCGGCGATGGTTCCTTTAAACCGGAACGAGCTTGCTCATCTACAGGAGCTTAACGATGATCGCCACCTCCACATGAAAATGTGGTTACAAAAACAACATAATAATCTCGTGGTAAAAATAAGGTAAAGTTTTTGATATCTGAAGGGGGGGCAGACCCTCTCCCTAACCCAAAATTTTGGAAACGCCAGATCTCGGAGATGAGTGGTGTTATTTAAGCGAAATTTTGCATGCTCTCTTTTAGTAACCTTAAAACAAAAATTCAGTATCCAAATTTCGGATGGGGTACCTAGTGGGCCGCCCCACCCCCAAAAACATACCAAATATATAAATAGATCAATTACGACAATATGGGACTCAAATGAAAGGTATTTAAGATTAAAACCTATCTGATATCCAATTGTCGGACCATGTATTCGGGAGACCACCCCAGTCCGTTTTTGGGTATCAAATGAAAGGTATTATTGATTAGTAGATTATGAATATGCAATTAAATGTCCAAAATGTTGACCCGGGAAGGACCTATGGGGTCTTGAGAATTTTTACGCCTATTACTTGCATATTCGTAATCTACTCGTTCATACCTTTAATTTGATACTCATATTGCCTAGGTTTAAGAGGGTTCCTAATTCCCAAGACCTCGTAGGTCCTTCCCGGGTCAAAAATTTTGGACCTTTGTTTGCATATTCATAATCTACTAATCAATACCTTTTATTTGATACCCATATTGCCTAGGTTGGATTACTTCCCCCCCAAGGGGGTGTTTTTGGCCCCTAGGGGGTCCACGGGCACGAGCCCCAAAAACGAACTTCACTTTTGGGGATCGTTCCTGGGATCAAAAGTAGGGGGTATGCGAAAATTAGATTTTTTGCGAACTACCCCGTAAAATACAGTTCAGCCAATAGCAGTCAAATGTTTAGCCAAAATAAAACAGCTGAAGCAAAACAGCTGTTTTCGAAAATTCGAATTTCCCTCACACAAATTTTTTCTCTCCCCATTCAATCAGAATAGTAGAATTTTATGGAGGGAAAAATTAATTCCTTGGAAGAATTGAGCTGTAAATGTTTCCATAGGAAATCTTCAATTCAGCCCGACTGAATAAAAGTTTCCGCAGGAAATTCCACAAATACAACTTCACAGTTTCTATATGATCACATGGAAGACAACTTATTTTTTCTTTTGTTGTTAATACATATGTTTATTTACTTTTATATTATATTATATATATATGTAAGTAATAATATATTCAAAGAACTTCTGGTAACCAACTCAATAAGCCTTCATGTCAATTATGATTGTTTGAAGGCTACCACATTATGTTCCACTCATTTTAGGCTTATTCTGCGATATTGGCATTACTTAACAATTTATCATAAATATATTCTCTTTTTATATATGAAAATTTGTTATTATTTTAATTCTTCCCAAAATGGTTATTCTCTTTATAACATATGTATGAAGATGTTGTTTTTGAAACGTTGTTTTCGGTTTTTTTTTTTTTGTTATAAAATATATATATTTTGTATATATATATATATTTATTGATTTATTTTTGTTTCTTTCTTTGTTTGTAAATAGTAATGCAATTTTTTTCTGAACGCTTACAAATAATTATTCTTTTCCATTTTTTATAAAAATAGTTAAATTTTTGCTTGTATTTCTTAAAAAATAAACAAAATTCTTTATTAAAAATGAAATAAAGTAAAAAAGAGCAGACTATATGTTCTATGTTCTATATGTATGGTTTTTGGAGTTTTTGTTTTATGGTTTATGGTTTTGATGTTGTCGGTGTTTGGGGGTTTGCGGTTGTCTGGCTTACTATAATAATCAGTTTTCTTACATTTGTAGGTATGTGTGTTGGCTAATATGTATATGAATTTCAATTTTGGTTTGATGTTATTTATGTATATAATTTCGTATTTGTATTTTTGTTTTATTTAGTGTATATTTGTATTTAAGATTTTGGTATCCATATTCTTTTTGTTTTTTATTTCATTTCAATTATCTTTATTTTTAACTATTGCTAAGTTTCGTTTTAAAATATTTTCTTCCTGTGTCTTGACGATCGAGTAAATGTATCCATAATATATATATATATATATATATATATATATTTGTTTTTATTTTTTTTATATTTAATATGCACGTAGATTTTTGTGAGGTTTCATTTTGAACAAATGGTTAAAAATTTTGCAAATTTTTCTGGGCAGTTGAATCATGAAAACGCATCAATGTATCAAAGATGGTTAATTCCGGCTTGCTTTGTCACAGACACACTGCGTTTCCCCTACTTACTACTATATCATATGATACCCTTTCCTTCTATCTATTGGGTTGCCCAAAAAGTAATTGCGGATTTTTCATATAGTCGGCGTTGATAAATTTTTTTCACATCTTGTGACTCTGTAATTGCGTTCTTTCTTCTGTCAGTTATCAGCTGTTACTTTTAGCTTGCTTTAGAAAAAAAACGCTATTCTACGTTCGGCTAGTGGAAGAAATATTCCGAACCCGGCCGATACGGGATGACTATGAACACCACACTGGCTGGAACTTTGAGCTCCGACTTGTGTGGTGCCCATCGTTATCACGGGAAGCTTAGCTGAAAGCTACCGGGCGCATCCACAGGTTGCGGATGGGAAAACCCCGGAAAACATAGAACTACTATGAAAAACAAAGGAATAGTAAAAACGGACCCCCCAACGTTGACGACCCACGCAAACGAAAAAAGGACCATGATTTGCGGATCTGCACCTGGAATGTCCGCACTCTTTATAGCGAAGGTGCAGTATACGCGCTGGCGGATGTATTAGAGAAGTACAAGGCAGATATAACCGCCTTACAGGAAGTGCGATGGACTGGGAATGGCGTCACTACAACACCAAACGGTGACGAACTATACTACAACTGCCATAACACGAGGCATGAATTTGGCTGCGGATTTGTGGTTAGTCGGAGACTGAAACACCTAGTCTCCAGCTTTACTCCGGTGGATGAGATGCTAGCCACAATCCGCATAAAAGCCAAATTCTTCAACATCAGCCTTATTTGTGCCCATGCCCCGACGGAAGACAAAGACGAGCAGACCAAGGATATTTTCTACGAGCGCCTATAGAGAGAATATGACCTCTCCTCCGATGTTGGCGGCGAAGAGGAACCAATCCCTGATGATGGTATAGAATGTTTACCTCCTAGTCAGAATGAGGTCCAAGTAGCAGTAACCCGACTTAAGAACAACAAGGCAGCAGGAGCCGACGGGTTACCCGCTGAACTATTTAAGACCGGAGGCGACACGCTGATAAGGCGTATGCATCAGCTTATCTGCGCAATCTGGCTAGAAGAACGCATACCCGATAATTGGACAAATGACAACATTATTGCAAAATATCCAAAAATCTGACGAACATATATATGGGAGCTATATCTAATTCTGGACCGATTTCGAGCAAATGAGGTAGTCGTCGATGAAAGCGCTGTGCAAAATTTTGGCAAGATTGGTGAAACAATGCGCTTGCTGTGACTCTAGAAGTTAAAATCGGGCGATATATATATATGAGAGCTGTATCTAAATCTGAACCGACTTCCATGAATTTCACAAGTAATGTCGAGAGTCTTAAAAAATCCTTTCTACCAAATTTCGAGATAATCGGTTAACAAATGACCATTTTATTGCATTATCACTGAAAATCGGACCAACATATATATATGGGAGCTATATCTGAATCTGAACCGACTTCGAGCAAACTTCTCTGATACTGTGACAGTCGTTGAGAAAGCGTTGTAAGAAGTTTTGGGAAGATTGGTCAATAAATGCGCTTGCTGTGACTCTAGAAATTAAAATCGGGCGATATATATATATGTGAGAGATATATCTAAATCTGAACCGATTTCCCTGAAATTCGCTAGTAATATCGAGAGCCAAGAGAAAATCCTTCTTGCCAAATTTCGAAAGAATAGATTAACAAATGACTATTTCATTGCATTATCACTGAAAATCGGATGAACATTTATATGGAAGCTATATCCAAAACATGAACCGATTTTTTTCCAATTCCAATAGGTTTTGTCTCTAGACCGAAAGACATGCCTGTACTAAATTTGGGGGCGATCGGTTGAAAACTACGACTTGTACTTTGTACAAAAATTAACATGGAGAGACAGAGGGACATAGATAAATCGAATCAGAAAGTGATTCTGAGTCGATCGGTATACTTATCAATGGGTCTATCTCTCTTCCTTTTGGGTGTTACAAACAAATTCACTAAGTTATTATAGCTTGTACCACAGTAGTGGTGTAGGGTATAAAAAGTAAATGGCAAAGGCCAATTTATGTGCTCCAATAATTTTGAATGATTTACACAAATTTGAGTATTTTATAAAATTAAAATAAACTACACATAAAAAATCAGCTTTTAAACAAATCTGTTTCAATTCGGAGTCAAATGTCTGTGAGTTTTGAGAGGAGTAAAATTATTAATATATGTTAATAATTATTGGGTTGCCCAAAAAGTAATTGCGGATTTTTTTAAAAGAAAGTAAATGCATTTTTAATAAAACTTAGAATGAACTTTAATCAAATATACTTTTTTACACTTTTTTTCTAAAGCAAGCTAAAAGTAACAGCTGATAACTGACAGAAGAAAGAATGCAGTCACAAGCTTTGAAAAAATTTTTCAACGCCGACTATATGAAAAATCCGTAGTTACTTTTTGGGCAACCCAATATTTATGCAATTGATTTTCTCTTATAGGTATTGACTCTGAGGTGTGTTATTAAAAAAAAAAACAAAAAAAGTAAATTGTTCCGCTCCAAAAAAAATTGTTGTTATATTTGGTTTAAATCATCTTACAATGTTAAGAATTTGTAAGGCAATCAATATGATACGTTTCCAGAACTTTTAAGTTTTTGTAATAATGCTCAACTAGGGAGAAAAATAATACATATTATCTTTAAAAGATTAAAACATTATCGATTATTATTTAGAACTTCATCTGCTGTAGGTCTCGTGTTTTTGTGAACAATAAAAATTATTTATTAATTTATGTATGTGTGTGGTGAATGAAATTTCAATATTGATTCTCTTTTCAATATAAATTATGTATATAAACTAAAAAAAAATCGGAAAAAAATCATAAAATATTAATAGTTACATAATAAAAAAAAATTAAAAAAATGTGTTAATAATATATGACTAATAGTTGTTAATTTTCTTTTTATTATAATCTAACTTTTTATTTCTTGTGGAACTTTTAAAACATTTTATGTTCATATGACTTACAGTTTTATAATGACAAATATGAAAAAACAGTGTGTAGATACTATAATTATGATTATAATTATATTAAAAAATAGGTACAGAGTCATGAGTACCTATACAAAGAATAAAAAAAAACAAATGTAAAGAAAAGTTGAATAAAAAATTGTGTAAGATAAATACGCTTTTAGTTATTTACCGATTTTGTTGTTGTTGTCTCAACACTATTTATTATAACCACCATCGTAGGTATAATAACTTCGTCATTTCTTTTGTAAAATTTTTAAATATGTATGGGTTTAATCTCATATGCAAATGCAAATTTGCCCATGAACATTCCTTTTTACAGCCGAGTCCGAACGGCGTTCTGCAGTGCGACTCCTATTTGGGGAGAAGTATAGTTCCTCACAAATGTCACCAGCATTAGGAGGGGATAACCACCGCTAAACATTTTTTTTGGTGTTCTCGCCAGGATTTGAGCCCAGGCGTTAAGTGTCATAGGCGGATATGCTAACCTCTGCGCTACGTTGGCCTCATATAATGTATATATATAACAAACCGAACCGGGTCCACTCCGCTGCGCCTTCTATAACTCTCTAATATCTTTTTAGTGTGGGGACACTTTGCCCTGAATGCGTATATCGAATTCGTGCCATTGTAGACTTGAACGCAAATTTTAATGTCATATTCGTAATCTACTTCCTAATACCTTTCATTTGAGTCCCATATAGCCATGGTCGGCTAATATGCCCATTTGGGGGTATTTGGGGATGGGCGACCTCCCATTACTTGGACCTAATGTTTTATGCCATATTTGTAATCTACTGCCTAATACTTTTCATTTGTGTCCCATATTGACATTAACTTCGAATATATCTGTTTAGAGGAGTTTTGGGGTTGGGGGGGGGTTCCGCTGGATGCTTGGACCCAAATTATAATACCATATTCGTTTTCTGGTCTCCAATACCTATCATTTGATACACTTATTGTGCCCATCGGACCACTTTTGGATATGGGTGGCGTTTTTGGGTTAAGGGGGGTTCCGCCCCCAACCGATATCTAAAAATTATATAGCCTATGTTTCCTTCCAGACAAACGTATACAATCTATGAAAAGTTTAAAAAATCGGTTCAGCCAAGTATCATATAGTCATAATGGGTCTAATAGCGTTTTTGAGGGGTGACATGACCCCCTATACTTCGGTCTGATTTTCTATACCAGATTCGATATCTACTCCAAAATACCTTTCGTTTGAGCCCCATATTGAAATGAACGTCCAATATGTCTGTTTGGGGAAGTTTGGGTTGGGGCGGCCCGATGGGTACTTAGACTCAAATGTTGATACCATATTCGCATTCTACTCTCCAATATCTTTCATTTGATACCTATATTGTCCCGATCGGTCCACTTTTGATAAGGGGGAGGGTCCGTCCCCCTTCCAATACCGAAAAATTATATAACCTATGTTTCCTTCCACACCAACCTACACAATATGCGAAAATTTCGAGAAAATCGGTTATGTCGTTTTTCAGTCTATACGGAACAAACAAACCGAGTCCCATATATCCCTGATTGGCTAATGTACCCATTTTGGGCGTTTTTGTGGGGGGGGGGGGGGGGGTTGACGCCCTATACTTTGACATGATTTTGTATGCCTGATTCGTTATCTACTGCCACATAGTTTTCATTTTTGTGGGGGTGGGGTGACCCCCCATACTTCGACATGAATTTGTATGCCAGATTCGTTATCTACTCCCGCATACTTTTCATTTGATACCCATATTGTGCTTATCGGTCTACTTTTGATACTGGGTTGTGTTTTTGGGGTAACGGTGGAGGTTCTGCCCCCTTCCGTTATCAATAAATTATAAAGCCTATTCCTACTTCCTGACCATATTTGTAATCTAATCCCGAATACTTTCCATTTGAGTCCCATATTGTCATGATCGTCAAATAAACTTATTTTAAGGGGCTTTGGGGCGGCCACCCAGGTACTTGGACCCAACTTTTATTATGAAATTCGTACTCTACTCTTGAATACCTTTTATTTGAATCCCTGTCCTGATCGGCCCACTTAGCAATGTCCTCGATGGTCTTCTTTCTTGTCATTTTTTCCTTCGCTTTTTTGTTTTCCGGTCTTGCATTATTCTTGTGCACTTTTTATATCCTCCGCCATAGCATGTGGGTATGCTAATTATATAACATTTAGCCATGTCCGTCTGTTTATCGAAAGCACACTAACTTTCGAAGGACTAAAGCTAAGCGCCTGCACAAATACTTGGATGGATGGATTCCTTCATCGGCAAGGACTGCCGCCTCAGTGTACAACACACTGCTACAAGAACAACAACAAATACTTCGTATTAGTGTAGGTCGGTTGGGATTGTAAATGGACCATATCGGTACATGTTCCGATATAGCTGCCATATAAACCGATGGGTGAACAGCTAACGGTGTGCAGTTTCCCCATCTGCGTCTTGCTTACTTTCGTTGCGGGTCAATTGTTTCATAAGTTGTTAACAAGATTTCTTGATCTATATCTCAAGTACTGCCGGCCAGGAAATTGAGTTCTTAATTTTTATCACAGATTGCAGTAGTATGGACTGACGAAGAGAAGAAACTGTCGCATGTCCCCCCTACGATCTTAAGATTTATAATCGGAATTATTTTTACATTGACTTTGACATCTAACTCGATGGAAACGACTCGTCCAGATTGTAAATAGCGTGGTCAATAACTTTACGAGGAGATTGTCATGCTACACATTCTCATTGGAGCTCATCGAGGGTATTACCCCTTGCCATGATAGAACAGTCATCCCCATATGATATCTCCACAACATCAGAAGGTGAAGGCAGTTTAGGGAGGTAGAGGTTATACAAGATCAAGGAGAAAACTGTACCCTGGAATACTCTTTACTTAATTTTTAGGGGCATTTGCTTCATTTCTAATTCCACGTATTAGAGTCGACCACACATATAGTCCAGGGATGAAAAATACATTTTAAATAGTACTAAAAAGGTACTTTTTAGTCCAAAGGGGCACGTTTTTTTAAACATAAAAATTTCAAAAATATTCGAATTCAGTAATCGAAAATTTCTTCTAGAAAAGTGCTGTCCTACCGATTATTGATTACACTGTACAAAGGCCCTTATATTTATATAACCCTAACGGAAAATGAAAATTCCCCATCTTCTGAGATATTTGCGAAGTATACTTCAGCAATGGGTGAACCGACTTATTTGAATTTTTGATTGTACATTGATAGTAACCTAAACATGGATATCAGATATTCAAATTTTGAGTCAAGTACCTAAAATCCTACGAATATAGACCAATAAATACAATATGGGACCTAAAAGAAAGGAATTCAGGAGAAGAACACGATTTTCATATAGAAATTGGGTGCCAAGTGTCAGCGGCCTTTCCCACTCTCAAAGCCTTCTAGAGGCTCAATAAGGTATAAGGCGACTCGTCCATAAGGATTTTTTTAATCTAAGTATGAATTGATATTGCCCCATTAAAATCCCAAACTACCAGCATACGGCAAACTCAACAGCCGGACGGATATAATCCGATCGAATGACTTACAAGCGAATATAACTATTTTAGCGTGATGATTTCCTAAATAAAGGACTACTTGTCAGTAAAAAATAAGCTCGAATTCTTAGTAGATCAAAGGGTACTAAATCGGTCACTGAACTGAACAGTACTGAAAAAAGTACTAAAGTACAGACTTTTCCGTCCCTGATGTAGTCCACAATTCCCCTAAACGTCGATTGGGGACTCGTCATATCAAAAGCCGGTGTCACCCGGGCTCTCACTGAGACTCTACACCCAATACCACTGTTTGTCCACTACTGAAGTTATAGCTACGAAGCATCCCACTATCCGCAACCTGTGGACGCGCCCGGTAGCTCCCAGCTGAGCTTATCGTGATAACTATATATGACCACCACACATATCGGAGCTCAAAGTTCCGTCTGTGTGGTGTTCATAGTTATCCCGTGCCGTATTGACCTATCGAATGGTTCAGAGCTACGAAAACAGTGCGCCACGGGGTCTTTTCTCATTCAGACTGTGGGTGATATGTGTGGTGATGGTGGTAAGTTATAAAGTCTGGCTGAGCATTTTGCGCACACCATGTTCAAAATATGCTGCGAATAGAGATGGATTCAATCTGAGTGGTAGAAGTGCCTCAAATGTTTTTGCGTCCGGGGATAGGAGAAAAAACGCCTATAAAAAATTTACTTGGTCTGCAGAATTTCGTGGCTTCATTTCTCATTCAACCAATTTCCCATGTCTCGGGTACCGGTTGAGGATTTCCGTTAGGTACTTTGCTCTTATGTCACCTATATGGGAGAACGTTTATACTCCATCAGAATATCAACGCGTTCAACTTTCCATTTCTCAGGCCATCAAAAAAGTTCTAACGCTTTGCCGCAGTTTGCTAGAACAGAAGTCAAAAATTTCGCGCCCGTTATGAAGGTGTGCAAATGTCAATCGAACAAAAGTGCTGTCAAATTGGACAAAAATTGTGGCTTTTAAGGGCTCAAAAAAGGAGAATCGATTAAAATGGGGTACGCCTCGCAAGGTGGCCAGGGCTTAAACGTCTACCTATGACTATGAACGCCTGGTTTTGGATCCTGGCGAGAACATCAGAAAAATATTCAGCACTGGTTGTTGTTGTTATAGCAGTGTGTTATACACGTACAACCGGCTGCCATGGGATTGCAGTACTGGTTATGCCTCTTAATGCTGGCCACATTTGTAAGATACTATGCCAGGTAAATGGCACAGCAGCCATGTAAAAACTTCTACCCAAAGTTTTGTCGTTTCGATTCAGCTATTAAAAGGAGGTCCTTTATCTCTGAGCTTAAACTTGAATCGGACAGCACTCATTGATATGTGAGAAGTTGGCATCCTGTTCCTTAATGAAAAGTTCGTGGGCAATTTATCATGGATTATATACCCACGGATGTAGATGACCCATATTTCTTGTGTATGGTTAAGTTCATTAGAGTATTTTACATATCAAATTTAAGCACAATGGGAAGGCAATCCTACGATCGGTTTATATGGGAGCTACAGTGGTGGAAAATCTAATAGGGACATAGCGTACATATCAAGCGTACGTGAATTAAATGAGATTTTGTATAGGACTTTAGTTCAGCATTCTGAAATCAATCAATTCTATGAATAATCTTGTTCAGCCTTTCATTGAAGTATAACCCTACTTTTACAGACAGACGAACATGGCTTGATTAAGATAAAAATGCCAAAAGGATAACAAATGTATGCATACGTTATATGGTCGAGGACCATTACATAGAGGTCTAACAAGAGTATAATGAGCAAGATAATCAGAAAATATCAATAAACGAATAAAAACAGAACATATAATAGAACAAAACTGAACAATTAACTAAAAAGTGACAAACTTATTAAAAAAAAGCACAGGATATATGTATGTTGAGACTAACATACAAGTATAAAAAATATATATAAAGAGTGAAAATCTCTTAGCCGATGCTAAATATGTCTACTGACTGTAAACTTTTTTATATAAAATACAAAGAAATAAAATCAGTTAAGCGGTCAACAATATAAACCATATTGTGGCAACTCTGACTCTGTGCTAATGGTCAATTCAAAAGTTATTTAGAAAAAAACATTCAAAACATTATATGATCAAGTATCGTATTCATCGACGATTTCATTACTCTAAGTAATTGGCAAACTACAAACACTTCACACAAGCCAACAAACAAATAAACCGTTTTTTAAAGTTTTAACAAATTTTCAAAATCAATTTTTTCTTGTTAATCAAAAGAAAATAAGGAACAAATGCAAACATAAATGAAATATGTATATGTATAAAAAAACACACAAAATAAAAACACAATGAATTATTAGTGTCACAATGACAATAAATCTAGGTAAAATACAATTTTTTTTCAATTTTACTTAATGCGTACAACTACTTGCTCATGCAATCTTAATTATAGTATAATTAGATGAAAGAAATAAAATAAAAAAAAAACACACAGAGAAACATATCCTCTTCTTCTCTCTATTCTATATACTCGTAATCTAAAAATCTGGTTATGCTGCGTATAAGTTGTTCTGTTGTTTAAGACATGGAACTACATGGCATGCGCGGAGAGCCCATTTGCGTTAGAACGCGATCTAACCATTGCAAAGGACCATTCAAATGCAACTCGATCCAACAGGGAGTGGATGTGACGGTTTGACGTCGATACTCAGCTCCCCATCCTTTGACAAAGGACATGCGTATGGTGCACATTCGTGTCAATTGATACACCGCTTCGAAACCTTGCGAAACCGATTGGGAGAGCAACGCCGCAAACTCCTGGTTGTTAAATATTTTCAGATTGCAGCCAGGTGGAATCTTGCAAACAGTTGCCGGATGCCAGCCATAGCGTTGATTGCAATTTGGCGATTGTACGAAAATAGATGAATCGCTTAGGCATTCAGCAAACACTTCTCCGCCGATGTAATAAAGGCGTACCCCTTTACCGATATGTCGACGTGTTTGCTCCACCACCTCATTGCGGTTCACATTGGAGAGCAGTCCCAAACAGAACCTCTCCGAATTCGAAGGATCTGTAAAGCCATCTACTGTAATGGAGGGCTGAGAGGCATGAAATGTTTCTCCCACGCGTGTATTCAATTCATAGTATGATATGGAACACCAAAATGCCTAAAATTAAAAAAACAGAGCATTGAATTGTATTTCAGACCAAAATTGTGCATATGGAAAATACTTACTGGTTCATGATACATAACTGGTGCTGATTCCGCTGGCGGCGTCAAACGTGTCATATTCATATTATCATTCGGATCTACCGGATCACCGTCTTCACTCATATATCCTGGCGGAGGTGTACCCGTGTTTGGCATGCTATTGCTACCCACACTCAATACACTGGACTGGGAATCCATGTTACACGCACCTGGCGGTAGGTTATTAGTGGTAATTTGCTGTTGCTGCTGCTGCTGAGTCGATGCCCCACTCATATTTCCCGTAAAGAAGCTGGCAGGCGAACGCTGCTGTTGTTGGTGATATTGGTGCTGCTGCTGCTGTGACCTTCCTATATCCATGTATTGCGGAGGACTTAACGACGCACTACGTATAGTTGCAGCATTGTATTCTGTATTATTTGGTATTTGATGGGTGTGATTATCTAGCGGATAGTCAACTATACTGTCTGGAGGTGTGGGTAGTGACTTCGGCACCAATATCGACAGTTCCAATTTCTTGTAATGGTATGGGTTTATACAAATTTCATCCTTGCGCAAATGAAATGCATATTCGCAATGATCCAAAGCTTTCAATTCATTTTGTGATTGCAAGTCCGGCCAACGCCATAAACGACAATAGATTACGTGCGGCAAACCCTTGCGTAGGTTTTCACCCGAAGCAGTGGGTTTGCTGCGCGGTAGAGTGACACACCTTGTATTTGGATTCTGTGTAGAAATTGCACGTTCTAGTTCCTCCAATGATGAGTTCTTTTTGATTTTTTTCACTAAATTTTTGACAGCCTTTTCAGACCACTTGCCTTCAACGCTATCTTCGTTACACTTTTTTAATGCCAATAAACGTTTAACGACTTGTGGTGTAAATGGCAACATTTCACGTCGACCACGGAAATTTAAATAATTTTGTTGTTGTTGTTCCTTAAAGCAACAAGAAACTCCTCGCTATGCGAGATGGCACTTCGATTGGTTATGGACACACCTGGATTGAAAACCTATAAGAGGTTGTAGTAACGTCTTTTCTTCGGGAATTTAGTGCTATATCGCAGAGGTAAAAGAAAAGCAAAACTTTATGGTACTTCATAAACAAAAAGAGGAATTGAACAAAATGATCATGGTCATGGTGATGATAAACGAACTGCTTGTTAATGGACTGAACAAATGGAGTGTCTGGCAGGGATGGGCATTGATTGATCCAACAACATGGAAGGTCAAATATACCAACAGCCAATGGCTCAATTACAAGAAGGAAAACCACGCCATAATTTACAATCTATTATATGAAGAACCAACCGGCATTGAATTGTGTTTCCGAAGAATTCTACTACAGGCATAATCCTAGGCATAGAAACAGAAACATCTTAACACTGACTAAACCATTGGCGTCTTTAATCATAAATCTTAGGAAACAATAACCCAATTCCAGAATTCCAGCATTCCAGCATTCCACTTAGACAATTTTTTTTTAAAGATAGCGAGCAGTAAGGACATAGCAAAGGAGGCCACCGTAGCGTAGAGATTAGCATGTCCGCCTATGACGCTGAACGCCTGGGTTCGAATCCTGGCGAGACCATCAGAAAAAATGTTCAGCAATGGTTTTTCCCTCCTAATGCTGGCAACATTTGTGAGGTACTATGCCATGTTCTCTCCAAGGAGGTGTCGCACTGCGGTACGCCGCTTGGACTCGGCTATAAAAGGAGTCCCCTTATCATTGAGCTTAAAACTTAAATCGGACTGCACTCATTGATATGTGAGAAGTTTACCCCTGTTCCTTAGTGGAAAGTTTATGGGCAAAATTTGCATTTGCAAGGACATAGCAGAACATTGTGTTTTCACTTCTTCCCCATGTCTATTGTAACATTGCCTTACCTACTTGGAAATGGAAGATACTAAAACATTGTCTTGGTATCGAATTTTACAACAGGTCAGCCGTTGGTCATTTATTAGATATTTTATTCCAAAGACGATTTTTCACATTGGCCACCAGCTGCTTAAGTAATATGTTTTATCAGATGTGCCGATGACACTTTTTTTTAGAAAAATACACCATTTCGACATTCAATTGTGTGGAAGTTAACCACTTTAAAAATGGATAAGCCGTTGGCCATTCCTTACTTTGTTAAATAATTTATTCCAACGAAAATTTCCACATGGGACACCAGCTTCTAAAATAATGTTTAATATTTTGTCGGATGGGCGGCAAGGCATTTGCCATTCACCGACATGAATAAGTGACCGTTCATTTGTGGGGAGGTTCGTTCGGTGGATTGAAGAACAAAAGCATTGTCGTACATGGCTGAATTAATGTACTTTTCCTTTCACCTGACATAACAAAAATAAAAGCAAATTGCTGCTTATAACATTGTAATGCCCCAAAAAGTCCTTCCAAAGTACACTGTACTCCATATTCAAATAAATACACATCATACTATGAAGGAATACCATACCACTAAAAACCAAGAGGATAGACTCTCCTTGTCTAAACACATACGAGCAAACATATACATAAAAAACCAGCCAGACACACACGGAGATATGATGATAATTTTTCTTCCACTACTTCTTTCACTTGTGCTTCAACAAACTTTGTAAATTCCAGTTGCTGCGACAATAATTTACTCCTTTCTTCACTTTAATTTCTTTGCTTAATTTGCTTAGTTTTTTAATCAATTTTGCAAGAAAAATAAAAGTCGCTTCTAACCAGATCACTGTGACGAGTATTATTTAGCGGCATCGGCGATGACTGAAGCCGTCACTTTACATAAAAAAAGCTTCGGCGGCTTTAAGCTTATTTTTAGTTAGTTCATTTATCTATTTAAGGTAGGTATAAAGATAGTTTGCAGTGGAAAAGTAATTGCGGATTTGCCCAAAAAGTAATTGCGGATTTTTTAAAAGAAAGTAAATGCATTTTTAATAAAACTTAGAATGAACTTTTATCAATTATACTTTTTTACACTTTTTTTCTAAAGCAAGCTAAAAGTAACAGCTGATAACTGACAGAAGAAAGAATGCAATTACAGAGTCACAAGCTGTGAAAATATTTGTCAACGCCGACTACATGAAAAATCCGCAATCACTTTTTGGGCAACCCAATAGTACTTCCGTATTGTCGATCGCTTGATTGTTAACCATATGTTTATACTGTATGCCATCTGTGAAGTTATACCGAGAATCCGTAAAGTTGTTCAATATGCCCGTTAAATATTTCCGACGAGATTTCGGAAATCTCGCGTTTTTCCATTGTACATTTTCAGTGCGAAAATCCCAGCAAATCCCACTAAAAATCAAATTTAACACTACGTTCGTATTGAATACAGGTTATTATCGGCTATTTTGGGCAGCACTTTTTCTCAACATCTGAAAATTTCTTATTAAAATTACACAATTTTGTAATAAAATTTAATAAGATTACTTCTCCAATTTAATTGCTGACCACAATATATACGCTGAATGCAATAAAAATGATGTGCAGCATCTTTTCGACTTCAAAATCGATTATTCGACTTTTTATTCAGTGAAAGTCGACTTTTCGTCGTTTGTACACAAGTCGAATAATCGAAAGACGACTTTGGGATCCCCAATGCATAATTCACAGCTGTTACGCAAAATTTAATTTTATCCAAGTTTATGACAAATATATCAAATTAATAGCCCAAAAAAAATTAAAATTAATTTATATTTTAAAACTGTTCATTTGTATATTATTGAACTCTAATTGCCAAAGTTTGGAACAAAAACTTCTGTTTTTAGTACATTTGATATACATAAGTACATCAGTACATTGTCTTTGTTTGCAAGCCTCCAGCTGACATTGTTTTGTTGCCAATTTACTTTATGCGTCATTCGTTTTGTTTCGAGAAAGAGATTAGACACTTTGAGTATTGTGTTGTTATTAATGTATTAATATTGTTAACGTCCAGCGTTTCTAAAGAAAGCAAAATCCGTCTTCTGCGCTTCGCAAAAAAAGTATAAAAACTTGCTGCCATGGAACATAAACAAGATAATGAATTGCTGCTGAATGCAATAAAAAATAAATTCGCTGCACAACCTGAAGAAGCTGCCTCCTTTAGTCCGCCAAAGTTTATGATACCATCATTAAAAATTGGAAGTAACAATGGACCAACGTCCGGCTTAACCTCATCATGTGCTGCAGCAAAGGCTGCTTATCAGGAGCAAACAGGGACCTCTCCATTAAACCAGTATCTTTTGAAGCAGTTGCAGGAGAGAAATAATACTACAACACAAAGTGATACCCTTAATAATTTTGTTTTACCAGACTTGCAAAATGTTGGCATTGTTGACAAAACTACGCTGACACAGCAAACATTCGAAATTCCTTTACTAAATAAGCGTATTGCCACCTCTACTTTTAACAACAACAACAGTGTGCCTATGAGTAGTTTAACAACAGCAATAGATAAGTTAGATTTGAAAGAAATTGTTGCTGCTGCTGCATCGACATCCAATATCACCAATAATGCAGACATTCCCATAGAAACGATTCTACCAGCCCCAACATCTGTTGCCACCATTGATTTAACAACTGCCTTAGCCTCTAAATCATCACATCTAGGCACACCGCCCACAAGAACTTTTAAACACAATAAAAGTCGACATCAATCAACCACAACAGATATTGATTTTGAAATTCCCTTTATTGACTGCGATCGATTGGATAATTCTTCCACATCAAAGCTAGTTCTGTTGGCAGCACAAGCAAATGAATATTGTCAAATCGATGTTTCTCATATTACATTAAACCCGCCGTCATGCGTTCAGGACCCCTCAGCTGTGGGTCATTTTTTGTGTTGTATAGTTGACAAACACTATGTACCTTGTCCACTGAAACATTTGACATCAACTCAGCAGTATAAGAAGCCAGTAAAACATGATATAAAGCCATTTGAATTTGATACAAAATCACCGGATGATATTGTACTTGCCTCTTTAGAAAAATATCAAAGACGTCATTTTCATTAAAGCAACAAAAAAAAAAACAATCGCATCACATGCTGTATTTTCGATAAAATTCAGAAAAATGCAAATTAAATTCAGACTAAGACTAATTTTAAAAGTTTTTACCAGTCAAACTTTTTCTGTTTTATAAATTTAAACATCAGAACAAATGTCACCTGACATTTGACATCCCTGAGCCTTCTAGCCCAGTAAAACTTCTCTAAGTAAAGGTGTGACACATAGAGGCACCCTTCCAATGCAACTGTTGAAAGCTGTCCTATCGGTTAATAGACAAAGATGACAATCCCATGGCAGCCAGTTGTACGTACAGGTTTGACCCAATGGACCGCCTCGATGTACAACACAGAAATACACTAACAACAAAGATACTCAACCTGTGTCTGAGCACTCTCGTAGTTTCTGATGTCTGGAAAATGGGCAGAGTGATCCCGCTACTAAAGCCTGGAAAGGGCCCGAGTAAAGGAGAGTCGTTGTACGGACCGATCTCCCTTCTCTCGCCAGTTTAATATAAATCCAAGAAAATTTACTGAAACTTTTATTTGCAAGTTTCTGAATTATACCCCAAAGTCTTGTTTCATTGTTGGTTTGTTTAATGGAAAAACGTTTTTTTTTACTTCTGCGTCAGCAAATACCATCGCAAGGAAGCATATTACTTCAAATGTTTGTAAATTTTTTTTTACGTATAAGATCGTTTTAGATTTTCTTAGCTCTTTAAAAAATCATTTTAATAAACAAAGTACAAAAATCAAAGAAATTGAACTTTTAATCTTCCTAATATTATTAAGTAGAAATAAAGTGATCAGATGAGCGTTTTTTTCACGTTTGGGAAAGAGTATTTTTTCTTATAAAGTGGATAATTGTATTTATTTATTTGTTTTTCAAAAAAAAAAAAATATATATATATATATATATATATATATATTAAATTATAATTGTTCTTGCAAAACTATTACTATTTTTATTAATTAATTAATGATAAAAAATTTACCGATGTCATACAACTATCAGTTCTTTAAAAAAACACAAAAGCTTATGTTAAATCATACAGAATAATCTAGGGATTATTAATTAAGAAATACTCTAAAGATATATAAGGAAACTATTAAAACAGTTTTATTGAGACTTGACTCAATTGGAATTGTGGAATTAAATATAATTTATTCTGGTTTCAATCTTATTTCTAATAATATATTTCAAATAAAGTTTAGGCAGTTAAAAACAAACAAAATAGAATAGCCATAATTGTTTTGTTTACAACTTAAGCAATTGTTGCCAATAGCCAAGCCTAGGTTTAACTATTCGAAAAATGCTTTTGTAGTTAGGCAATGATGAGGCTATTTTCGTTTGAAGTTCTGCCGACCCAATCTTTAATTCAGTTCTTAAAAATAATCGAAAATTTTAAACTAACTGTTTGTATTAACTATGGAATAAACTGATGTGGCTTAAACTAAAGTATTCACAATGTAATTAGGGCTGGAAAATTCTTAAATTTAGTTAAACCAAATGTCACCCAACTTATTTTAATAAAAATAAACCAGAATTTTCTTCTCATCAGCTCGAGAAACTAGCCCCATAATAGCATTCCGAAAAAAAATTAAAAAAGAATTGTATAATTGTTCAATTTAACCAAAAGTGGCATGCTGAGCAATTTTCGATTGCACTTTTAATTTTGAAGCTTAAAATCGGTTCGTATTTGATATTCAGTGAAAATAATCAATAAAGGGAGATAGGGTATGGAGGGCTGATGTTAACTTAAAAACGTCGATGCCTCGTTTTTCATAATCTAATCAGTTTTTACTTTTGGAAAATCAGGTCTCTCTGATGCTTTTGCACTTTGGCATTTTCGACGAATGAAAATATGTGCTCAAATTAGAGGAGAAAGCAAGTAGTGATGGGTGAGGCCATTGAAATGGACTTAATCTGCCAAGCAATCATAATAGTCTAGTCCCATTTTAATACCAGGTTTATATTATCCAAAGATTTTAGGAATTTTACAAGTTGTACAAACTGCTTGGTCTTCTTTTCTAATAAACTCACACACACATGAACCTAGTGTGAAACTGCCAGTGTTTACTTGCGGTATGATTTTAACATTTTGCAATTTTTTTCATTTAATAACAAGTAAGAGCGTGCTATGTTCGGCCGGGCCGAATCTTATATGCCCTCCACCATAAATCGCATATGTCGAGTTCTATGCGCAGTATCTCTTTTTGGGCAAACAAAGAATATTAAATAAGAATTTGCTATTGTGTAACATTTAAGTTCATTCGGATAAGAATTGCGCCTTGTAGGGTCTCAAGCAGCAAAATCGGGAGATCGGTTTATATGGGAGCTATATCAAGCTGTTGATCGACTCAGACCATATTAGACACGTATGTCGAAGGTCATGGGAGAAGCCGTTGTACAAATTTCAACCAAATCGAATGAGAATTGCGCCCTTTAGAGGCTCAAAAAGTCAAGATTCCAGATCGGTTTATATGGCAGATATATCGGGTTATGTAGCGATTTGCGCCATACTGACACAGTTATTGGAAGTCATAACAAAACACCTCATGCAAAATTTCAGCCATATCGGATGAGAATTGCGCGCTCTATTGGCGCAAAAAGTTAAGATCCATGATCGGTTTATAAGACAGCTATACCAAATTATGAACCGATTTGAATCATACTTAACACAGTTATTGGAAGTGATACCAAAACACTGCGTGCAAAATTTCAAATAAAATCGGACGAGAATATCGCCCTCTAAAGGCTAAAGAAGTTAAGACCCAAGATCGGTTTATATGGCAGCTAAATCAAAACATGGACCGATTTGGCCCATTTACAATCTCAACCGACCTACACTAATTAAAAGAATTTACAACATTTAAAGCGGCTTGCTTATCTCCTTCGAAAGTTAGCGTGAACATGGCTAGATCGACTTAAAATGACATGACGATAAAGAATATATATACTTTATGGGGTCTCAGACGCATATTTCGAGATGTTACATACCCTCCACCATCCTATATGCCTTTAAACTTGCTACAGATGTTGCCAAAAGCTAAAGAAAAATTTTATATGTATATTTTACAAATTTTTTTAACAAAATTAAGCGTAATTTCGTAATAATTTGCAAAACAATTTTCTATTTATGAGGGAACACAAAGAGGAATTGGTGAAAATGCTGCATTCGACATGCCAACTTGCATGAATCTAATCTGTGCCACTTTTACGATATTAAGAAGCTCAAGCGGATCGTAAGTCTTGGTCGTATATGGTCTTTGATTCTATCGCAGGAAGCCTTCCCATAAAAGGAATATGATCACTGAGCCAGCAGCAACCCCCTGCAGTGCTGAATGTGCATGGCAACGCTCAAGGCGGATTTAATACGGTGGTCTCACGCGAACAGCTCTTAACAGCCGGCCAAGTTTGACGGTATTAAGATGTCACATTTTTGTTTGCATTCTCTTTGTTCTCATCTGCTTTCTAGCATATTCTCTGCTCATGTACGCACACGCACACAAATTTCTTTGTGTCAAAGTCATGTTACCAAACATAAGTTGACGGCATGTTACCAACCATAAGTGGCCGGCATGCTATTGTACAATATATGGGACGCGACAAATTTTTTTACTTTCCCTGAAAACAAGGTTGTGTTCTTCGCTGTCCTGAAGCCACTCGAGACGGCACGGGATAGCTATGAGCATCACAACGTTGAGCTTCAATCTGTTTTGTGTTCTTCGGATAGTAGAATACTCCATACGGAGTAGCTGCAACATCGAAAAATCAGCGGTATCGAGTGAGAGGCCGGGTGGCACCGGCTCTTGCTTAGATACTGAGTGCCTACAATGCTTGATATGACAATGCGAGTTATTGGCGCTTTTAAATAACCAATGGCCATCATGTTTCCGCGACGAGGATCGCCACCTCCACATGCAATTGTGGCTACTACAACAATATCGATTTCGATGACGTTGCGGCTGCCAGATCAAACTACTTCGCGGGGCATAAAACTTCGGTCATCGGAAGTCGAAACTGGGGAAATCGGTCAATCTCTGCTGGGTTCCGGGCCGGACGATAACCGCGCGAATGAGGTAGGTAGGTAGGTATACAAATTGTTTAATTTTAGATTATTCTGACCTAGCTACCATCTGCCCACTCCAATTGTAGCTGTCCATAGTGATTCTGCAGTCAGATTTATAGGGTTTTTCGGGCACGTAAATAGGTGATTGAATTCATAGTGCCCTGAGTTGCATGCAGCGCAGATGTTGGGAATTGTATCATCTGTCATCTTTACCGATGCGAGTTCAGTTTGCTACACCATCGGTATCTTAATGGGGCCTGTGTAGCTTTGGTTTTTCTAGATAGATCTATCCGTTATTGGTGGTGGCAAGAATGAGGTTTAACATAATGGTGCTGTGTGCTGCAGTAGAGCTGGCAAAATATCGATGGCACTATTGATGCTATCGATATATAATTTTTTGTCTGAATATCGATTGATATTTTGCCGATGGATACTATGGGAAAAACTTAAATTTTTTGCAAAATTAAACAAAAATAAGCGAACCGTCACTGAACGTATACCTTAAGATACAATGCGCCTATAGATTCATGACTTGTAACTGAGTTTATTAATCTTGGTTTTATTTGGTCTATGCATTGATATTGCTTCTATATAAATCGATCTCTTGATTTTTACTTCTCATTTTCGTTTGAAATATAGGTGATAGAAAATTAACGATAGTATCGATATTTATTATTACAATTATCGAAAATATCGAATGTTGCGATTATCGATACCAGCTCTAGGTTGCAGGCCCTGTGGCCGAGTATTTTGCGAAACTTGAAACAGCACCTAACTTATCCTGGTGCTGAGGATAAATGCTGATAAAGAGTTGTGACTGATTAAGACCTGAAAGGAAAGGATGCGCTGGTCACCCTTTTCCATTTTCTATTGCTTCTGTGGTTTTAAAACTTGCGGTAATAAAATCCCATTTGCATTTCTTAACTTCTTTTTCTATTCCACCTCCCTCTAAACTTAAGTTGCTAGCACACGATATGTGCGTTACAAATGCGGTGTCACTTTATGTATCAAGAAGACTTTCCTTAGGTACGTCAAAAAAGGATGGAGGGCGCTCTTTATTGCCTTCGTGAATTCTCATACGTATTGTACTTTATTTTACAGACATATTTCTACTTAAATCTTCGATGTAATTAGAGCTCACTTTAATCGAAAGAATTGGATATTTATTCAAAAATCAAATTTTCGTGTAAAATTTTTCGTATGTATCACACGATGTATACAACTTTCAGAGTTAATATCTTTGAAAATACATATCGCGCGATAGAAGTTTAAACTAGCCTAACTAAAAGGCTATTTAGCGATCAATGACGGGGGGCTTGGAACTAAATAGCTATATGGGCTAGATCTCCAAGATTTGAGCAAAAGCTAGAAGAAGGTAACAGAAGACAAGGCTATATAGTGAAGGGATGAGTATCAACGGGTTATGGTGTCACCCTTTGACCCTTATGCTAAAAACGAAGGTGAAAATATGTCGAACTAGGCCTTATCCAATTACCACAAATTTTTTCCTATTGCGAAATGACTATGGCCACCACTCGGGTTGGAACTTTAAGCTCTGATTTATGTGGTATTCACCGTCATCACGCGAAGCTCAGCTGAGAGCTATCTGGCGCATTCACAGTTTGTGGATTGTCGAAAGCTACTAATAAGGAGTAGCTGCAACATGAGCATTCCACAAAGAAACATGGGCAAACTTCTCACATATCAATGAATGCTGTCCGATTCAAGTTTGTAGTTCAATGATAAAAGGCCTCCTTTGTATAGCCGAGTTTGAACGGCTCTTTGAGGAGAAGTTTTAACATGGCATATTACCTCATAAATGTTGCGAGGAAGGGATAACCACCGCTGAAACTTTTTTAGGGGTGTTCTAGTTAGGATTTGAACCCAAGCGTTCAGCAACATAGGCGGACATGCTTACTTCTGATCTACGATAGCCTCCAAGCTACAACTGCTTTCGCACACAATCAGCTGTATGGATTGGAGTGTCTCAATAAGAGGCCAACCGGCTGCCACCGGCTCTTGCTTTTGTATCGAAAAAGAAAATTCAATAAAAAAAAACCTAGAATGGGATTTACATAGGTCTGACCATAACAAATCCTTTTCCATAAAACAAGCAAACGATTTGCCGGAAATTAATAGATACGATACTGGCTCAAACAAAAAAAAAACAGCAGTAGCAGTAAACCAGTAATCCCAACGGAATTTGGAAAATATGGTTTGTTCAGTAGTTTCTCTAATTGAAAACGAACAAGGAAAACGCTCTTATTTACAAGTTTAATAACTTATTCAAATCAGGCATGACACCGCAGTTAAAAGGCAAGAAGTTTAATCTCAAATAAGCGAGTCGTGGGCAATAAGGCCAAATTCATATTTTGAGCATTTCTTTGAAAGAAACTTACTGCCTGATTCACTAACTTCTTTTTACTCAAGTGAGTCGAGTCACTCACTCCAACGTCTGTTTCTCCTTTATGAAATCAGCTGTTTTTGACACAATGGCGAATGAAAATCGCCCACTTTCAGTGATACAAAGTTAGTGAACCAGGCAGTTATTTTTTCTTTTTTTTGTTGCATGTGCTCACACTTATTTTGCCATATACTCTTTGAAATGTCAACATTTCTGGTAAATACACAGTGCAATGAAAATAATTACCCACTTTTTTTTGGAGTTAATCAGAGGCAGTGGGTTCAAAATTATTCTAAACAAATATTTACTTGAAATTCACCCAATTTGAAGTAGGTTAGGTAAGATTATTATAACTCACCAACCTACTTGAAACGGGGGGGGTATGATAATTTGTATTTTAAACAAAATGTAGCAGGAGCTTATTCTCGTTTACTCTCATAATATTTTAATTGCATTTGATTGTATGTTCTTATATCTATTTTACTGTGAATGTTCCTGTCGTATATGCATATTAAGCGCACCAACGTGTTCAAAGATTTTTCGACAGTATTTACACTGTGGATAAGTTTTGTTGGGTGTACTTACTAGCAACGGAGTATTTCCACCTTCACTGTCATCATCTGATGGCATTTCTTCAAGATCAACGCATTCTGGTTCACGTGTTGCCTCGTTTTTGATCATGATATTTTCAAATTCCATGTGTGGAGGATCTTCGACTGGTTGTTTCATAGAAAACGATCGTTGCCTTTCCACCTGGGTTCGTATGTCGGGCAACTCTTCGCATGTGGGACAGGCATAGGGTCGCCTCTGTGTTTGTGTAGAGCTAAATGATTCTCGACAAAAGTCGCAACGATATTGACAATGTAATTTCAAATGATTCGATAGATGATGTTTTTGCCGGAAGCGTTTCCCACAAAAATTACAACTATGTGGACGATCTTCTGCGTGCGTCTCCAAATGTAGCTCACGCTCCTGCTCAGTTTTAAGCACGACAGCACACACCATACATGGAAAACACGTTGCACTTTCATGACTCAAGACATGTGTCATAAAAAGCGATGAGGTTGCATACGTTGTGGGACACAAAGGACATTGAAATTCCTTTTCTTTAGAGTGTGTTTTCATGTGGTAGCGTATGGCTTGTTTAGATTTGAACCCTTTCGTGCAAAATTGACATTTATAGGGTGTCACATTGGAATGCTTGATCATATGGTTGCGATATAACGAATAATATTGAAAGGTCTTGTCGCATAACTTGCAATAAGCGGTACCTCTGACATGTGTTCGATATCTTTTACCGTTGCCACTGCCGCTGGCATCGCCATTGTTGGACTCTTCAAAGTCACCATTATGGGACTCATCATCTGCCGAAGCACGACGTTGCATTAGATGATTATTATCCTCTTCCGTGCGTCGATTGCTCCTATCAGAGTCGTCGACAAGAGCTAATTCTTCTTCATCTTCCTGAGCATCGTATTCATAATCGAAGAAAGGCGTAGCATTATTATCATCTTCTTCTTCATCCAAAAGATTGACAACATCATTTCCATTTGCAGCCGATTGCATAGTCTTTGATTGTGACCTATAAGCCTGTTGTTCATCCTCTTCTGTGTGTACATTGACATCCAAATAATTAGCGCAATCAAAGTACTAGAAAAAAAGATAGTTTTATTGTTCATTTTATTAGTATGAAACAGAGAAAAATATATTAAAGTTAAGGTTGAAACGTCAGTCACATTAAAGTTATGTCAAGGTATACGGCAATTCAGTGGGACAATACTACTCTGAAACTCCTCAATATTTAATCATAATAATATCAACATTTAATCATTTAATATCTTGAGTTAAGTGGTACAATTTTGAAGTTCGAAATAGTTCATACAATTTTATGTACCCATTATTATAAAGGAGTATTTTTTGCTAATCTTGTCATTCAGTCAAAACGTGAATGTAGTAAGACCCTTAAAAGTTGTAAAAGCCACATATGTAGCCATGTCCATCCGGCTGTGGAAGTTTGTCTGCTACAACAGATAATGCTATCCGATAGAAAATCAAAATTTATACTGATAGAATTAAAAATCACGCCAAAACGGATTTGACCATATTGAGTCGCTAGAAAGCTGCCCGATTCAGTTGAAATTCGATATGTGAATATTTATGGCATCCAACGCGCAAATTTAAACATTTTCCCATGAACTTTCCATTAAGAAACCGTGAGCAAATTTCTGACCTATTAATGAGTGCTGCTGTTGTTGGTGTAGCAGTGTGTTATACAGTGAGGCGGCAGTCCTTGCCGATGAAGAACTCCATCTGGTCAATCCGATACGTACAACCGGCTGCCATGGGATTGGTTAATGAGAGCTGGTAGATTCAAGTTAAAGCTTAATGATAAAAGTCCTCCTTTATATAGCCGAGTTCGAACAGCGTGCCTCTTTGGGGAATTTTTACCTCACCTTTATCGCCATCAATTAGAGGGAACAACCTCCGCTGACATTTTTTCTTATATTTCGCTGGGATTCGATGTCAGGCGTTCAACGACATGGCCGGACATGCCAACATCTTGCCACGGTGGTAAAAATGCATGTTTACCCATGAACATTGCTTTAAGGAACAGTTCTATCTTTCGTCTGCTTGATTCTGTTGAGTGTCAAGACGCAGGAACTCTGCGACTAAGATGAGGTTCGTCCACAGGGATCTGGGTCTGGCTGGGCAGTTAAACAGGTGATGTGTATCTTGCGGTACCTGGTTACAATCGGAACATACATCTTGCTCGTCGGCATCAATCCTTGCTCTGTAGGAACTGAGGCGGCTGCATCTGACGGAATGTAATTGAGCCAGAACTACTCTGGTTTGCCGCGAGACGTCAATTTCTTCAGGTGCAATTGGAGGCGGTCGTTCTCCAAGGACTACATTCACCCGGTAGCCATTTACCGCATCTGCTACCGTGTCTGCATGAATGTTGTCCAGACCTGCTTGATATGCCGCTTGATCTAGAGGTTCTCTCTTGTTGCGCTGAACCTCACGCTCTAGATCATGTAGATCTACCTTAAGGCTTCTGGGCGGTGGATATCTATCCACAAGATGATGATTTGGATGGTCTCTGCGATAACGGCCCAAATGGTATTGCTTAGACAGCATGTAAATATGTCTTCGCACTGGTAGGATCTTTGTCTCCTGATGGAGGTTGTCCACATGAGAACTGAGGCGACAGCCCGTCGCAGTTCGGAGAGCGGCATTCTGACACATCTGAATATTATTCCTCTGCGTGTCACAAAGCTGACGAGACCACACTGGCGCTACATGACTTACCACAGACCAACCAATTGCTTTGTATGTGGTTAACAAGGTTTCTTTTTCTGCACCCCAAGTGGTGCCAGCAAGTGACTTGAGGACCTTGGTATAGTATCACACAAATGTCACCAACATTAGGAGGGAATAAGCACCGCTAAATTTTTTTCTGATGTTCTCGCCAGGATTCGAATCCAGCCTGTTAGCGTCATAGGCGACCGTGCTAACCTAGAAGCTGCGGTGGCCTCCCCTGCTACGTTGGCCTTCCTTGCCACTTTTAATGATGGCTTCGCATTGCATGCAATAAAGAACAAAGGAGTTTTTAAGAAGACTCAAATTGAGAATCCACTTAGACCATATTTAATACGATTGGTAAAAATTTTATCAGAACATCACATAACTTTCTTTCAAATCTGATAAGATTAACGACATCTGGGAGACATATGATCTAATCGGAAGTTATATCAGAACTTCACACAACCTTCATTAAAATCTAAAGGCCGTTCCATTCCATAAATCGGAAAGTCGCTTGTTGTTGTAGTTACGTCCGCTGATTAATTCTGATATTACTCTGAAACGGCTATAATATTTCGGTCTGGCTCTAGAAATCTGGCCGCTCCAATTGGAACTGTACAAAGTGATTCTACAGTTAGATTTATTATTTTGAATAAATCTAAGCGATACAAGTTTAGTTTGCTAAACCATTCGTATCTCAATTGGTTCAGAGTAGCTCTGGCTTTTTCTTGGCAGGTCTTTTTCGTTATCTGCCAGATAATATTGTCTTCTATTATGATGAAGTCGCATTGGTCATAACATCCTGGTGAATGTCCTGCAATCCCGTTCTGTATATGGAGGTTGTTAGTGATGTAATGTGTTGTCGGATCGCATTTCTAAACATTCAGATATTCCTTCTGATGTGGTTCGTAGAATTTTCCAACGCAGTGATCTGAGAATTCGGCTCAGGAAAAAGGATGATTTTGGAGCTCCTGCCCATATATGAGAGTTATATTCCATTCTCAGCCTGATGTAGGTAGTATAGATATTGAGAAGATCAGAAGAGGTGAAATATTTCTTGCACCGCTTAAGAAAGCCCAAACACTTGAATGCTTCTTTCAACATTTCGAATACGCCTCCTGTCCACAATTTCTTCAGGACTAGGTCGAATGAATATGATGACTACCGTCATCGGCAAATGAGTAGACTGTATTCGAAGTCTGACCCAATAGATCGTCAATGACAATAAGAAGGGAAGGTGAAAGGACAGAGCCTTGTGGCACACCTGCGGTCAATGTATACTCATCTGATGAGAACCCATCTACAACAACTCGTATAGTGCGATCTCTGAGAAAGGTCGATATAAATCGAACGAAGTTATTACCGACTCCTTCGTTTTGACAGCTCTGCAGTTTTCTCTTTTGTGTCACCCCCTCTTCTACGGCCCACACTGGTGCTGGTTAATTCGCCAAGAGTATTGCTGGTGAGATTTATGACTCCACGTTTCCTGCAACCGTCTTAAACTTCATAGCTGGTTCATAATTTTGTGATAAAGATGAATGCTGTAATCATGCCTCAACTACCGCGGATATTGAAATGCTACTTATCATAGTAGCTGCCACTGCATTCATGGACAAGCAGTTATATCGACTCTTACTATTGCTTAAATACTGAGTGCCTACAATACACGATATGACTAGTCGAGTTATTGAGGCGTTTAAATTACCATGGCCAAAAAATTTCCGCCGCGATCGGTCCTATGGACCGGAACGAGCTTGCTCACCTAATGGGGCTTGATCGCTAGCTCCACTTGCAAACATGCGATTCAAGCAACAGTAGCTCTAACTCCTTGCAATATTTTCCTACATCCAAAATTAAAAATTCCCTTCAAAGGGTGAAATTTTGCAACTATTGGGAAGATAAAAAACCCAATCGCTGATAAATTTCAAGATCATACCAGAAAAGAATAACTTGAAATGTTTCGAGGATTGGGGGAATCTTTTTGATAATGAACAAATAAACAACTTTAATTTTTAACCTAATCTTTTCTATTGGAAATGCTAGCTACTTTTGTATTGATTTTAAATTTTGATTTAAGAAAAAAATTTTCCGACTTTTTTCCAAAACTTAGTTGTTGCCAAGTCCGAACATTATATTTAAAAAACACAAAATCCTGTTTCTTAATGCCCATATCTTTTTAATAAATAAAAAATATGTTCGAACTGGAAGATATTTCAATGACATCTGAGGGGTGATTTTGTGTTTCAGCTGGTTTTTTTACAAAACACCGGTGCACAAAAATGCCATACCTGCTAAATCGTTTTTTTATGGAAAAGCAAATTATAAAAAAAATCCCATTAAAAACCACCCCTGGTCAGCGCCGATTATAAAAACAAAAATTAAAAAAGTACACATTGTGACTTATCAAGTTAGGGAAAAACTATAAAAAAAATCGATACACAAGATACACAAGCACAAGGCATAGTAGATAAATTTTAAAAAAATATTGTGTATGTATAACGATGAGTCATTTTTACTAAAAAAAAGAAGAAAAAGTCACTTTGTACTTATTGAAAGATCTGAAATATGCTTTCTAAGAAATCAGATGTCACTGTCAATTGTTTAACATTTTTCAATCTGAGAACTTTGTCTATATGTGTATATACAGTGCTTACGTCCTGTCCTTGATTATAGCCGTCCTCCATTGTAACATTATGATCCTTTTCACTACCATTTCCAATATCTTCATCGTTTTCATCCTCCTCGTCATCGTAGTGGTTGCCCATGTGTTTATATTTGATGTGACATACAAATTCTCCAATGTCTCGGGTGGTTTTCTGACAGAAAGTGCACACAAAGGTCCATTTTCGGGCATTTTGGGTCACATATATCATGCCGCATCTACTGCTGGTCATGGAGGCAGCTCCTAAACGTTTTCTCTTATGTGTCGCTCGTGATCCCTTGGCAAGTCCATTGTTTCGTTTTCGAGTGGACTCAATTGACGACATCGGTGTCTGCTGGTGTTGTTGTTGTACCTTGTAATCCTGCTTCAAACGATAGTTGGCCAATTTGTGATTTTTTAGGGCGAACTGATTTTTTTCCTTTTCGGCCTCTAAAAGTCCTTCTCGCAAGACCCTTATATCAGGCTTTTCATCCTTTTCCAACAAATCGGCCATTTTTTCTTGATTTATTGCTTATTTTTCGAGTTTTAGTGAAATTTTCCTCGCATTTCTTCTACAAAAAAATCTGTCCGATATTTTTCTTCACCCCGATTCCCCGATAGTTTTTCGATTTTCCGATAGATACAAGTTTTTCCTATTGCTTTCGATTTAATTTCAATGGGGACTTTGCATGGCACATCATGATGCGTGGTCATTGTAAAAGCATTTGTGAATATAAGCAGGATTCACCAAACGATCAGCCGACATATAATTTTTTTTTTAATTTTTGGCAGTACTTGGTATTGGATGTCTACTTGTTCTCTCTGTAGCATACAACACAAGGATAAGTTGTGTCTGAAATCATGTTTCCTAATAATGATTGCAGACACTGCAAAACCAGTTTCCTCTACGATTTAAGCTGACTATTCTGTTCAGCTTTTCGTCGGCGAAACATTGGCTGAAAATAGGCGGAAAAGTAGTACTCTCTTTATAGTGAGGAAAATGGCAAAAAACTATTATAGTGGCAACACTTAAAACTATTGCCGGCATCATTTTTGTTTGTTTTATTGATTTCAATGGTTCGTTTTTCTTTATTTATTGCTGTCAAAATTCACTCGCGGAACAATTACAAATTTTAGCGACTTTTCAGAAAACAGAATAGAATACCAACCCTTATAGTGACGTTTTGACAGCGTTTTTATTGTGATGTGCATTTTTATTGTGTTCAGCATATACATGCGGTCAGCAATTAAGTTTGCGAAACGATTTTATTAAATTGCTACTAAATTTTACAATTTCAATAAGAAAAAAGTGCTGCCCAAAAATTCCAATAATAACCGGCATTCAATGCAAACGTCTTGGTACGATTAGAAGGTAAAGTCATAAGCCGACCAACGACAAATTCAACGATACAAACCTGTGGCGATGGTGGCTCAAATTCCCACTAGGCTGTCAAACTTCTGTACACTGTAATATTGACATTCTACTTTTTATTTGCATTATCATGTGTAGCAGCCACAAGATCAAAAGAATTACGATTTTAAACGTGTAAATTAGAAATTAAACGATAAAAATTTGAAAAAAGAAACAAAATGTAAAAAAACTTTTAAATCCAAACAAAGCATTTGACATTCTAGTGGGATTCAGATACACCTCTGAAATTGAAAAATTTGATCAGCTGGGCTTATGATTTTACCTTCTAATTGTACCAAGCTTTGCGCTGGTAATTTTGACGGTAAGAATTATCGTTATTTCAGAACTGTCTAATCATATTTAGATAAATTATGTTTCCAACGCCATCTTCAAAAATTTCCCTATATAACGCCGTGGCGAAGAGTTTTGTGGTACCTCTGTACTCCTTGTCTCTGTTTCACATGTCGTCAACTGCAATTCCACGATTACTGTTGGTAATTGAACACGCCAACAAATTTAGAAAATTTGATTTCTATTGATAATCTATATTTAAAATGCATCCCGATCTCACGGAAAGGATACTTCAGCATTTGGAAAATGTCGATAAAGTCGACACGCTAGATTTGGTGGACGTTTTTGGTGTGGATCACCAGAAAATTGTTGGAGCTCTCAAATCTATACAGGCGCATGGCGAACTTGTGACTGCAGAAACAACATCTCGTAAATCTTTGGAGTTAACTGAAGAGGGTCAATTAGTTGTGACCAATGGCAGTCATGAGGCAGTTTTATACAACTCGGTTCCCGTCGAAGGCATCGCTCAGGCAGAATTAATGAAGAGTGGTCCAAATGCAAAAGTAGGTTTTAGTAAGGCCATGTCTCAAGGTTGGATATTGGTAGACAAATCAGTGAATCCTCCCTTGGTAAAGCGTAAAGTTGACAAGATTGAAGACAGCGTAAGGCAAAATCTTGTGGCTATAGCCAGCGGCAAAACTGACATACCGGCTAATTTGGTTTCGGAATATAAGAAGCGAAAATTGCTCCAAGAAATAACGACAAAAAGTTTTGTCTTGACCAAGGGATCTGAATTTTCCACAACGCTAACAAAATTGGAGACTGATTTGACGGTGGACATGTTGGCCTCAGGTTTATGGAAGGACTTGAAATTTAAATCATACAATTTCGATGCATTGGGCGCACCACCAACACGCGGTCATTTGCACCCTCTACTAAAAGTACGCACAGAGTTCAGGCAAATATTTTTGGAAATGGGCTTTTCTGAAATGCCTACGAACAATTATGTGGAATCATCTTTCTGGAATTTTGATGCCCTTTTCCAGCCACAACAACATCCAGCTCGTGATGCTCACGATACATTCTTTATTAACCATCCGGCAAAGAGCTATAAATTCCCACAAGACTATCTACAGCGGGTGAAAAAGGTGCATTCCAGCGGTGGTTATGGTTCACAAGGTTATGGCTACGATTGGAAACTGGAGGAGGCCCAAAAGAATCTTTTACGCACGCATACAACAGCGGTCAGTGCTCGCATGCTTTACAAACTGGCGAATCAAGCAGAAGGCTTTAAACCAGCCAAATATTTTAGCATAGACAAGGTTTTCCGCAATGAAACCCTAGATGCGACACATTTGGCTGAATTCCACCAAGTGGAAGGTGTAATTGCCGATGTGGGCCTAACATTGGGCGATCTTATTGGAACCCTCTACGAATTTTTCCGTAAGTTAGGAATAACTCAATTGGAATTTAAGCCGGCTTACAATCCCTACACAGAACCGAGCATGGAAATATTTTGTTTCCATCCGGGCCTTGGAAAGTGGATTGAAGTTGGCAATTCCGGAGTTTTCCGACCAGAGATGTTGCTTCCAATGGGCTTGCCCGAAAATGTCAATGTTATAGCCTGGGGCTTATCGCTAGAAAGACCAACAATGATCAAATATGGCATTAACAATATAAGAGATCTAGTCGGACCAAAAGTAGATTTAAAGATGGTGGAAGAAGGCCCAATATGCCGTTTAGAACGAGCTTAATCCTTAAAGAAAATTACAAGAGTTTAACTATTATGCTATCACGTCTTTTTCTCACTTCTTATTTATGTGATTAATATATTTTTTTTAAATAAATTTACAAAAAGTAAAATATTTGTGGTTTTCATTATTAAATGATTTTATTGCTTTTTTCTAGAAAAGAAAAGATGAAAATCGCACAATGTGAAGGATGATGGAATACGCCATAAAAATCTTCCTGGTCTTCTCCTTGAAAGCAAATTATTTATAATTTTTTGTTTAAAATTTTACATGGATTACTCTGGAATTTCGAGTTACCACCATTTTATTTAAATATTATTACACAGTAGACATTGTAAATGTATAAACTAATACGACAAAGTTTTTAGTCTTTATGAGGATGTGTTGAGATGGAAAAGTCCAATCGTCTGCATATAATTGCCAGCATAAAAATAATAAAAACAAATGATATGAGAAGCAAAGGCTCTTGTAGCAGCAAAATCTTGGAAAAGTTATAAGTCAACTCAAAGTTGGCAATATGATTTTCTACTACATTCTTTTTGGTGAATGTTATAGTTGGGCGACCGAATGTATCCAAATAGGTGTGAGTCAATCCATCATCTTTTCTCTCCACAGCATATGGGGTCTTCAGCTTTATGCCTGTACATCCTTCAGGCAGTATAATCTTTACAACAGCCTCCTCAATGAACATATCGTCGAAAATGTGATCAATTAAACGCATTTTAAGCAAATAATTGCTGCCCTCGTTGAAAAGATATTCAAAGGAGGGCATGTTATAACCAATAATGTATTGGGTTTTCCAGCCTCCAAACAAGGGGAAGCGCGGTCTCAATTCAAGATCGACGTATTCGCGCAAAATATTCATGTTAGATGTCGAAATGTTGCCGTTACTGTCGCGGTAATATACTCCAAAGGCGGAGGCAGGCAACATTGTTTTATATGACTTCACAGACGATTGGCCAGATCTGGAGTCTTTTTGGAATTCATACCGAGAAAAGGATCCCTTCAACTTGGCTCCGGAATGTGTCAATTGAATACTCTCCTCAACAGCGATATTACCCCAGTGCGAAATCTGAATTGTTCGTTCCAAACGATTCACGGTCATAAATGGATTTTGATTTTCAAAATGTATATACAGCTTTTCCTTAGTTAGAGCTGCAAAAAGAAAAAGTGATACAACAAAAGTGTACTATGATGGGCGTTTTATTACATACCCTCGATATTCTCATAGGGGCCATATTTGATTTTACTTCCAGATAAGGTATAAGGCTTCGTTTGATTATAACCAATTACATTGGATGAGCTCAATATAACCTGAGTTTTTTGCTCGGTGGTTTTGTACGGTGTGTACAAGTACAGAAGCCCATTATATTTGACAAACTGCTTATCGGACTGCCTTATTTCTTCAGGGTAGGGTTGCACTTGCTGTATATAAACCAATTCTACGAACAGTTCTTGGGTGTTGGCGGCTTTTGGAAAATCCACATTGAAAGTGGTAGCCTCGTTCTTAACCTCTTTTTGAACTTTCATATCCTTTTTGCGGGCATCTTTAACTGATATATAGGCAAGCGATTGATGATATTCGCCGGGAATGACTAATTGATATTTGCTGAATTGTTTGCCGGCTTCATCGGAGGCGGTGATTTTGATGGTTTCCTTAGTAAGTTGTGTGGATAAATCTATTACACGATCCACATTTTTGTTAACTATTTCGGGCGCAACAAAATGCACAAAATTTACAATCACTAAGCCTACTATTAAAATGAAAATATGCCGCTCCATCTCGATGAAGACACGTAAGAAAAAACGATGTTCGTGTACAACAAATCCAATCAGTGTACGAAGCCTAATCGATGCACGCCGTTTTTGGTTGCCGTCGAATGTTTTTGTTTCGGAAGCGGCAAAACTGCTTGTATAGCCAGGGTGCACTTAAAAAGTGAGATCATACGAACCGCTGAATGCCGTAAATTGAAATGTAAATGTGGTTTTAGAAATAAACTTTGTTTTACAACTAATCTTCTTCAAATTTGATTTATTTTTGTATTTTCATCACTCTAACACTTTTTTTGTGGCTTATGTGTGGAATATAGGATCAAATAGAACATATCCTTTAGATTTTAGAAAAAAATCAAAGCTCAAATCAAATCAAAACAAAAATAATATAATTGTACTCAGCAGTTTGCATGACCTCAACTTATAAGTACATCCTGATATATACGTGCGCGTACATGGGCGGAGAATATGCGAGAAAGAAGATAACAGAGAATGTAAACAAAAATCTGACATCTTAATACCGTCAAACCCAGCGGCTGTTAACAGCAGTGGTAAGTATAAAAATAAATATTGTTTATTGGTAATTATTAAATTTGTTTTATTTTTATTTATTTTTAATGAATACTCAAGGCAGCTAGTGTTCAAGTAAAGAAAACTCACCAAATGAAGTCGGTTGTTCTATATTAGAAGTTAAGTCGGTTGTTCTATATTAGAAGATAAGTGCAAAATGTGCGGAATTATTTGGAAAATCTTGAAAAATTTAAATATTGCATACTTCCAGACACTAAGAAAAGAGCAATGATTGGTTTCTTAAGTATTTTGCTACAATCATCCTAATCAAAGAGCTACAATGAAACGAACACCGGTTTTTAGTGGGTCTGGCAGAGCAGTTAAAAGTTACGCACAGTGGGATTGGGAAAATTAGTGCAAATTAGATGCGATTGTGAACGGATACAGATCTCTTCAATGAAAACACTGTGTCCGTAGCCGCCACATAACCAAATAGAAAGCCCCTTTAGACTCACATCAGTGGTCGCTGCAATTTGTCTAGCCACAATATCAAGAAGCATTAAGTGGTAAGTCCAAGGTTCCTTTGTCAGCACACTAAGTGCTGCCGACGAGGGACTTTGATTCTACGTTGATTCTACTTTTGTGTACGGTGATGACATGTAAAGCAGTTGTAGTCCTAATCAAAATGCATGCTGATGCTCAACGAATGAAAATTGTCCAACGGCAGGATCGGAAGGAGAAGTCCCTCAGGCGTCTTGGCTACTGATAAAAGAAGACAGATCGGTCTGCACGACTTCCCCTTGCTCGTGTCCTTTCCAGGTTTCCGTAGTGGGATCACACTGCCCATCTTCCAAACATCGGGTACAATAATAGTGTTCAGACAGGCTGAGGACAGTTGTAAGGTACTCCAGATTCTTCAGCATCAGCGTAGAACTTTCGTCTGGACCTGCGTCTTGTGCAACTTGGCGCCACAGATGAAATTCGTAGCTTTGTGCACTGTGTTGGCTGTCCAGTGGCACGGAGATCACGGATACTACGAATGGCTCGCCTTGTAGCCTTGTCACTCTCGGGCCAATAAATTGGCATTTATCTAAGGAAATTACCTCACAAGTATCGCTAGCATTTTATTATTTAAAAACAATTGTTTTCCTAAGCAAGCAAAAAAAACCAACCAAAACTAAAATCAGCTGTTAGATATCAGGAAATCTTCACTGGAAGTCGTTCGCGTACTTTTGCTTGCAATTTTTTAAAGAGAGTAAAATGGCTCTTACTCTCCTGCAAATTTTTACTGGAAAAGTACGCGAACTGAGCTATTTATTGCACTTAAATGGCCATTCGTTTTTTGATTCGATTGTAGATGTCATATCGAAGTTATTTAAAAGTCACCCTGTATTGCTCTGTGTAATAAATGGCAATCTTAACAGATGACAGATAGGAGCCTCTGAATAACAACTTGAGAAAATAATATAAACATCTTTTAATAATATATATACGTAATTTTTCCCCTTTTTTTTCTTATTTTTACTGACACTCGACTCTGGTAAAATAATAATGTTATGGAGTTTAACAGAAAAATTACCAGAATTTCGTTAAGCATACTGTTCTAGTTCTAGATCTACCATATACTCAGAATGGAAAGCTCAGATATTGGTAGTGAAGAAATGTGTTACTTGGAAGTAGACGATATTACATGTGGTTCAATTTCCTATAATGAAAAATCAAGAGTGCTGAAATTTACATGCACATATTGCAGTGAGAGTTACTTACATATGGAACATTTCTGCAACCACCTAACTGACCACATCAATAGTGTCGAAGAAGATCCAATAGAATACACGGAAGTTGAGGATGAGACATTATATCAGCATAACAAATGTGGGAACGAACAAGAAGAGGAAAGCTGTGCATCACTAGACTCAAATGGCTGCGTTATTAATAGGCTTTATGAAGAATATGATGGGTCGCTGTATTCTCACGATGAGGAAAACAATTTGCCCACAGAAAACGCTGGCTTCATGGATGAAACAGATTCCATAATAGAGGAAGTGGAAGAATCTTCTGACTTGACATACCAGCTGGATCAGCGTTTTAAAAATACAAATGATTTCCGAGGATTTTTGCCACAGTCATCGAATATTACAAGTGGAGATGTGCCAAATCACGCCAAAACCACCGCAAAAAGTTTTACTTCGACAAATAATAGTTTCGAGGAATGTTTTCTTAAAGAAACTGATATTGAAAAAATTCGTTCACAAGGCATTGTGGTGAATGAAAATAAGGAACCAGCAAGGCGGTCAAAGGTAAGTTCTAGCGAACATATAAGCATAAAGTTATGGAAATAGGCCTTACGTCTCAGGAATAAAGACTTGAAAAAATACATTGCCTGCATCTCAATAATCTAATCAAAACTAAGTGGTCTAAATGCAGTAATCTTTTTGTGCAATAAGTTTTCCGAATACCTGCATTTCAGGTGTAAGATCCATTAACAAATTGCTTTAATTAGATAATTATTAATCAGCCTACGCTTTACCTTTTAGTTTCTCGAGTTGTAGGCAAGTCTCCAAATCAGATATTTTAAAAATTATCCCGACGCAAGTTAATGCTTTTTTTCTCTATTTTTTTTTTTTGGGCAGGCCAAAAATGATGATTTAATGCGGTTTAGTACAAAAAAGAATAAAAAAGTCACAACAGTCAAAGTAATAGCAGTGAAAAATCGTATAGCAGAAATTTACGACCGTATCAAAAATGAACAAGCAAAGACACAACAAATGTATGCACCCAGTGGGCAATCTGAACAAAAAACACAGCATATGCTTCCTACTTCGCCAAAAGGAGATCATCACGGAACACAATATGGTGCCTTAGACACTAAGGAAAATGATTCGACTAGAAAAATAATTGGTGAAACACTTATAACTCTTATACCGGAAGGTGGTAAAATACCAACGACCTTACCCACTCAACTGGAGAGGATACATAATAAAATAACCATCTCTTCTCCAGAAAGAGAAGCTTCTGAAGATGAAGCTAGCTCTACACTATCATCGGACGACAAAACTGCAGTATGTCCAGCGTGTGGCAAAGTTTTTAGAAGTCATTTCAGTTTGACCATACACAAACGTATTCACTACCTCGAGTCGGATAGTACTGTGAAACTTGCACACAAATGTTCTGATTGTGACCAACTTTTCAATAAACTAAGCCAACTGAAGCAGCATGTTGAGTCAGTCCATTACCCTGATGGTTTCGTATGCAAAATCTGTAATCGGCGCCTTTGCAGCTTATCCCTTTTGGAACGACATATGGTTAAAGTTCATTTAGAACGCCCTTTTAATTGTCAACTATGTGGAAAAAATTTCTCCGATCCCATTACATACGAAGAGCACGTTATTTCTCATAAATCAGCAGATAAATGCCACAAATGCCAAATATGTGGTCGCAAATATTCCACCCAGTTTTTCCTAAAACAGCACATGCGAAACCATAAAAAACAAATGCCCCAAACGTGTGTTGTATGTGGCAAGGTAACACTTCGCATAACCCAGCATATGAAAATTCATACACCCCGGCCAAAACGATTGTTAAGCTGTTCCGTATGCGGTAAAATATTTAATTTCAGCTCTGGTTTAAGTCATCATTTCAAGGTAATGCATAAGCTACCTCGGCCTCCTCCAAAACAGAAGAAAGACAACAATGCAAATACTCAGAGACGCAAGCGAAAATCCCGCAACAATGAAAACGTGCACAAGATTAAAGACGATAGTTATCATCACATGGCAAGCAGGGAAAATTTAAATGATTCTCAAATTATCATTGAAGAACCCTCAGAAATTCCGGATGAAGTGTACACCGCTGATGAGTTTATTACTCAGTCTCCAGTTCAAAATCCTTCATTATCTGACAAAGATAGCGGCGTTCACATGTCGGATCGAAATAATTCAAGCCATAATTTTGATGAAGAGGACGTCAATCACAAGGAAGAAGAAGCTAAACGTGTTATTGTGGAGCTAATACAAAATTCTATTTATCCTTCATTTTTGTCGGAAAATCTATTAACCCCGCCAATAGCTAGAGAGGAAACAATATCAGCTGTAAATAGTATTGTGAGAGATTCATGATTGTTCGTGGAGCAAATTACTATAAGTTTGTTGCTTTTTTAATATTTAATAAAAACAAGTAAGACTTTGCTTTATACTGGAAAACTAATTAGACTTTGCAGAATGCTCTTCTATGCTTCGTATACCTTAAGTTCTTATTGCTTGCACTATATAGAAAAATGTATCATCGGTAATGTATAAAGTATTATCAGATATTGAAAACTGGTTTTTTGTATTTTGGCTAAATATAGTAATCGGTTTTTTAAAAATTGCCAATTTTGGGGATTTTGCTAAGCGGTTTCATACGGAAAACCACAGGTTTCCTCAATTTTCGGATTAATATTCGCACCCTCTTTTTCAATTTTAACCTTTTTTGACTATTTCCACTTTTTTTGCAGGGATGAAATTGAAGATTTCACAAATTACCTTAAAACCCTAAATCTATCTCTTTCATCCAAATTTTATTAAAATTAAAAAAATATTATTTTTTTTAAGGGAGAAATTCATCGAGTCTTTTACTTTTGAGCTGCTTATTGAACATATTATAAGTTGCAATCTGGCGATTTATAATAAAGGGGATAAACCGATCTTTATTACCAGGAACAGGCAGGAGGTACTAGATATTACCTTTGTATCGGAAGATATAAGTGGCAGAATAAGCGACTGCATCGATCATCGTTATATTAGTTTTAACCTTGGAGAAAGGAAGAACTGCAGAAAACTCTTCAACTGACCAAAAGCCACAAGAGCACCGCATTTTATTGGGACATCTATAAGGTTGAGCTAAGAAAATATAAGTGCGAGCTTAGAAAGGCTCAGAACAAATCCTGGGTAGAATTCTGCAGCTCCGTGGAGGATACATCTGAGGCCTCTAGGTCCCTCTGTCCTCGAGACCTATTACGGTGGGCTACATCCAGAAGTCAGAGAAAGTATGGACAATGTCTTGTGAGGAAAAACTAAATCTACTCTTTGATACACATTTCCCGGGAAATTCTCCAACGGACAACGTGGGGCCAAAAACGGTTGTCACTGATATGCATTCGCCGGAGGCCATTAAGGAAATTGTGTCTGAGCCGAAAATCCTTTGGGCGATAAAGGAAATTCTCCAACGGATAACGAAAATTTTTCCAACGGACAACGTGGCGCCAAAAGAGGTTGTCACTGATATGCATTCGTCGGAGGCCATTAGAGAAATTGTGTCTGAGCCGAAAATCCTTTGGGCGATAAGAAGTTTCGACTCCTTTAAGTCCACAGGCCCTGATGATGTGTTGCCGTTTAAATTACAAGCTGTGTTTAATAGACTGGTTCCCTGGCTTAGGGAGATATACTCTGCTTGTATCATAATGTCATATATGCCTGTGGGATGGAGGGACACGAAGGTCATTTTCATTCCGAAAGCAGGAAAACCCTACCACACGAAGGCCCCGCAAAAAATAACAAAAATTAAAAAAAAAACAAGTAAGAGCGTGCTAAGTTCGGCTGGCCGAATCTTATATACCCTCCACCATGGATCGCATTTGTCGAGTTCTATGCGCGGTATCTCTTTTTAAGTAAACAAAGAATAATGAATAAGAACTGTTATGCTGTTGGAGCTATATCAAGTTATAGTCCGATTCGGACTATACATGAATGTTGAACATTGCAGAAGTCATTGTGCAATATTTCAGTTAATTCGGATAAGAATTGCGCCTCGTAGGGGCTCAAGAAGCAAAATCGGGAGATAGGAGCATATGGGAGATGTATCAAGCTATTGATCGATTCAGACCATATTAGACAAGTATGTTGAAGGTCGTAAGAGAAGCCGTTGTACAAAATTTCTGCCAAATCCGATGAGAATTGCCCCTCTGGAGGCTCAAGAAGTCAAGACCCCAGATCGGTTTATATGCCAGCTATATCAAAACATGGACCGATATGGCCCATTTACAATACCAATCATAACCGATCTACCCTAATAAAAAGTATTTGTGTAAAATTTCAAGCGGCTAACTTTACTCCTTCGAAAGTTAGCGTGCTTTCGACACACAGACGGATGGACATGGCTAGATCGATTTAAAATAACATGACGATCAAGAATATATTATGGGGTCTAAGACGGATATTTCGAGGTGTTACAAACAGAATGACGAAATTAGTATACCCCCTTCCTATGGTGGAGGGTATAAAAATATAGTACAATTTTCTAGGAAAATCTTAACATAATATTCAAGATAAAAATGCAAAAAAAAATTTTTTTTTTCAATAAAATTTTGTGTTAAAATAAAAATTCTAAAAAAAGAAACAAACCTGAAGGGGATTTTTACAAACATAAAATTATAATGAGATTAAGTTTTTAAAAATGTTAATGAATTTTCCATTAGGCGCGGTATGCACCTCTGGCGAAATTTTCGTTACCATAAGAAATGCATTGACATATCCTAAACGAAATTTTCATTACCGGTACCGCTACCGAAAATTTGGCTTGCAAATGAAATGCTCAAATGAAATTTTCTTTGCGTAACAGGGCGACATCAAATCACTGCTGTTTTTTTTTTTCCAACTATGAATGAAAATGTATATTTTAATAGTTCCATGCAACATGAAATAAAGTTATTTGCAAATAAAAACGATTAATAACAGCACATATGTACTATATTAGCCAAAAATTATTAAAACCCGGCCAAAATTATTTATCGATGTTTGTCGCCATCTTGTATTCTAAACAACTATTTTTCATGGTGACATAAATGTCTTGGCCGCAACCGAAAATCTGCTACAGATGCATACTCAACTTTAAAATCAAATTTTGAATTTGAATGAAATTTTTTGGAATACATTTTCGATGACATAACAAAACATCGATTTGTACACATATGTGCCACCCTGTGTTTTCTGTATATGAGATTTGACATCTTTAACAGCTTGACAGTTTCCGAATGGATACCATAACGTTAAAGGGTTAATAAATAACAAGAAAACTATTCCAGGGAGACCTTTGAAAATAAGGAGGAAGTTTGCAATAACATGTTAAAGGTTCTACCGCCCACCAGTATTGGCGATCGGGCCAAAGCGAAATGCGGCGAGATATTCTTTCACAACTCCACAGACTTTACCATAATTTGCATTTGTGGTATGAAATACTTTTCCTTTGACATCTTCCTGTTGCACATACAAAATGTTCACTTTGAAAATGATCTGCTTAAAACTGAGATTCCTTGCAACAGTGATGAAAATGAGTATTTGGAGATTGTCAAAAGTGAACCTAATCCAGCGGACATAATCGCTGACCAATTACACGAGCATGAAATATGGGATAGTGCACCATCAAAGATCATGGGTGATGACGATGGCGGTGAAGGAGTTGATGTGTTTTTTTCGGATAACAACAATGATGTAGACGATGACGACGATGATAGTACAGAGGAGGAAGTTGTAACTGTTTTAAAGAAACCAACACGTAAGACCACAAATAAGCAGCAAAACAGACGTGGACGAAGAAAAATTAAAAGTGATGTGGAGAGCGATGATAATGAACAAAACAATAAAAGCTCGGATGAAGATTTTTTTAAATCTATGGTGAGATAAAAGTGACGTAAAATACCTATATTACTGATGTGTTTTCCTTTGCCAGCTCAATGATGATGAAGCATCTGGGTCGGAAAATAAAGGCCTACAATGTGATGCCTGTGAAAAATCGTTCCGCAGTATGCGACATCTTTCAGCTCACATTGCTCGCATGCATGACGAAACGTTAAAGAAGGAGAAGTTGGAAGACAAAGAACAAAAGTGTCCGGAATGTGAGCAAATACTGGCGAGTCGTAAAATGTTGGATCGTCACATTATTGATATACACGAAGGTTTCAAATGCTCACTTTGTGAAAAACGCTTCAAGCAACGCCACCAACGCAAGCGGCACGAGCAATGCCACAAAGCAGAACGAAATTATATTTGTCACGTTGAGGGATGCGGAAAAAGTTTCACGGAGAAATATTATCTTAAACGGCACGTTGATATTCACACAAAGGACAGAAATTATATTTGTGATTACGAAAACTGTGCTAAAGCATTTCAGACCATGCGTCGTTTAAGGGCTCATCAAAACATCCATACTAAGCCAAAAAATCTGGTGTGCGATTTTTGTGGTTACACCTGTCGGGAAAATGAGACATTAAGGGTCCATCAACGAGTTCATACGGGTGAAAAGCCCTATGTTTGTGAAGTGCCTGAATGCAAGAAACGATTCATTTCAAGTTCTGCTTTGGGTGAACATATGGCAAGCCATATGACTACACGCCCTCATATCTGTAAAGTATGCAATGCTTCGTTTGCACGCCAAAAGGCTTTATACCACCACAGCTTTTTGCATTCGGATATAAAGAAATTTAAATGTAAAATATGTGGTAGTGCCTATAAACAAGCCTCTGGTCTGGCAGGACATATGAGAAAACATCGAGAAGAAGGCATGATGTCTATGGTACCAGATAAACCACCTTCATTAAATCCAACAACTCCAACCGCACCGGCGGTATCCGTTCTCGTCCCACCCCAATACCCCTTTGTCACATTCTGAATTTTTATTGTGTATTATATACGTTGTAATATTAACTTGATTAATTTAAATAATAAATAGGATACTTTATTTTGCATATGATGCAAATGTTATATAATAGCAAGAATTATTTCCATCTAGAAACAATACTACATAAATAGAAAATTAAAAAAGCACCTGGAAAATGTCAAAGTCTTTCGCAAAAGACCAGGGGCAACAAGTTGATAAAGCGATAAAGCTTCCGTTTACTTGTACAATCTGGTGGTTTGAAACTGGGAACGAATTATGGCATAATTACTCGTTTATGCCATAATTCGTTCCCAGTTTCATTCGAAATCTTTTAATTGTAAATTTGGTACATATTTCTGTATTTAACGATAATTTTGAATTTTAAATATTTTGTAGCACTCAAATAAGTAGTATCAACAGGGTTTCTATCGCAGATACCATACCAATCACCATCTTGTGGATAGGCATCGTCCAGAGATATCAGTGTGGATCTACATGGTCAAGAGCGGGAGGTTCAGTGCTACAGGAGATAACTAATAGACCAGGCGGCGTTTCAAGCGGGTCTAGATTGCATTCATAGCTACTGAGTGAACGCAATTTTTGCAGATCGACTGCCACCCAATGCACCTGAAGAAGTTAGCCTTCCCCGGTAAACTACAGTAGTTGTGGCTCAATTGCATTCCGAAAGCTGCAGCCACCTCAACTCCTATAGCGCTAAGATTGATGTTGGATGTATGTCCTGATTGTAACCTGAGATAACAAGACACGAGCCCTACACGGAGTGCATGGGGATAGCAGTTAGGTCCGGTACTGCCGAAATGGCAGTACATACCGCCAGGGGCCGCACGATACACGTCACCTGTTTAACTGCCCGGCCAGACCCACTCGACTCAAACCCAGACTCAAATCCCTGTGGACGCTCCACATCTTAGTCGCAGAGTTCCTGGGTCTTGACACTCAACATAATCAAGCAGACGAAAGATACAACACAATGAAATGCTACAACAACAACAACATAATAACAGTTTTATTAAAATTTTGCCGTAAATAATGAGGGAATGTCTTGCTGAATTCAATCAGCAAGTTGTTTTGCTTTAAAATCTATTATCGAAAAAAAAGGCGACGGTATGTGTAATTTTCTAATAGGAAAAACAACCGTTTTTTTCTGCTACCTTCAGGTGTTGTGCGTGAACATACCTATTTCAACAAACCCCATTTGCCAAATACCTATCAGCTGTAGAAAAATACAGACCGACAACAGTGAAGAAGACAGGCGTAAACAAAATATTTTTCTTCTCTAGGAAGGATGTTAAAAAACTGTGTTTTGCCCGCTAATTACATTAGTATTTCCTGCGGCGAAATAATCTACAAAAGCTTCGATGAGTTTGTATTTAACTGTAATCTCTGCAAAATCAAAGTTTTTGACTTTGAGGATTTCGTAAGGCATCTCAAATGTGTCCACGAAGATGAGCTTAACAGAAAGGAGTGTTCTGATAAGGCTAGCCTCTCATGCAAGGGGGAGGAGGACGAGTATGATGATGAGGATTATAAGCATATTTTGAAATCAAATCGCGTTGCAAATAAAAATAACGAAGCTGGTACTGAAAATTCCGATTTTAACGATGACAGCGACTTTGAACATTGGAAGGAAGCAAATGATTCGGAATATGAACAGTCAGAGGCAGACAAGAGTATAATAAAGAAGGTAAGCTGCGAAAACGGTTACAACTCGATCTTTAAAATTATGTATATCTTTGTAGCCAAGAAAACCAAAAGACTTTTCCTGTGAAATCTGTAATAAAAAGTATGCTGAGGAACGACGTTTGAATATGCACATAAAAATTGTTCACCTTCGAGAAAAACCGTACAAATGTGACTTATGTCATGAATCATTCGCTTCATCAGCTTCATTACAAAAACATATTGGACAGCGGCACACAGGCTTCGAATGTCCAACTTGCCATAAAGCATTCTCCTCAACTCGCAATTTAAAACGGCACATGTTGTTGCATGTAGATGTCAAAGAATTCATTTGCAATGAGGAAAATTGCGGAAAACAATTCGCTTCACCAGGCCTTCTAAGAGACCATCGGCGATGCCATAGTGGTGCACTTTTGATATGTGAAGAATGTGGCTACAGTTGCAGGCAACGTGAATCTTTAATTGTCCACAAACGTCATCATACTGGAGAGAAACCATTTCGCTGTAAACTATGCGATAGTAGTTTTGGTTCGAAGCCCTTGTTGAAAGAACACATGGCCACACATGAAACAGAAAGGAATCATGTATGTGATGTGTGTGGAAAACGTTTTAATCGACCGAAAGCCCTTTACCATCACAAACACTTGCATTTGGGTGTGAAAAAATTTGTATGTAAAATTTGTGGTCAAGCATTTGCACAGGCTGCTGGTTTGTCGGCCCATACGCGTAAACATAAAGAAGAATCATCTGGCATATTTTCCTCTGCACTATCCAATACTCCGCCGCCAGGCGTGAATGTGTTTTATAATTTGTAGGATATGTATTATAGAATAAAATCTAAGAAACATAAAGTAACTGTTTAAGATGCAGCCTTTTGATCGCACAAGGAAATATAAAGCGAAGAAAGACATCTGGAATAATGGCTGGTCAGAATAAGCGAAACGAATGTTTTGTGGCAGCTTTCGAAGTTATATTTTCCGATTTAAAGTTTTTAGCAAAATTGGACGATGAATATCTAGGCCACCGTGGTGCAAAGGTTAACATGTCCGCCTATGACGCTGAACGCTTGGATTAGAATCCTAGCGAGAACATCAGAAAATTTTTTCAGCGGTAGGTATCCCCTCCTAATGCTGGCATCATTTGTGAGGTACTTTGCCATGTAAAAATTTCTCCCCAAACAGGTGTCGCTATGCGGCACGTCGTTCGGACTCGGCTATAAAAAGAAGAACTCTTATGTACTTAAACTACCCTTTCACTTGGGAAATGATATTAAAACTACCCTATCCCATGGAAAAAGAGGACTAAAACTACCCTTTCCCAAAAGATCTTCAAGAAAATTGGTTCCATGGTTGGATAATTAACAAAAGGCTTCCATGTCAAGTACCGCAACCGCCTATGTATGCTTGAGTACTGTTATATTGCTCTGCACGCGTAATTAAATGACAGTGCGACTAATTCCAAAATGGTTAGAAAACAGTTATTTTATTAAACTTAATTTCTTTTTTTGGGTCTTGACTTGTGGATTTACTGATTATAGACTTTCTGATAAATATTGTTTTAAAGGTTTGTTTGATTGCGATTTGGTGATCCAACCTGTCTTTTAAAATCATTGCAATTGGAACGTAACAATGTTTACTGAGAAATTAAGCATTCCAATCTATAAAAAAAAGTTGTATGAAAAGAAACGAATTTATTTTTCATTCATTCATGGTTATATGTGTTTGAATTCGAAAGGTAATGATTGGAGCTTCTAGGGTTTCAAGAATTCTAATATGAACCTAGCTGGTTTAATTATACCCTACACCACTAGTGTGGTACAGGGTATTATAACTCAGTGCATTTGTTTGTAACACCCAGAAGGAAGAGTGATAGACCCATTGATAAGTATACCGATCGACTCAGAATCACTTTCTGATTGGATTTAGCTATGTCCGTCTGTCCATGTTAATTTGTGTACAAAGTACAGGTCTCAATTTTCATCCGATTGTCTTAAAATTTGGTACGGGCATGTTTTTCAGCCTAGAGACGAAGCCTATTGAAATTGGAAAAATTGGTTCAGATTTGGATATAGCTCCCATATATATGTTCGTCCGATTTTCAATAATAATGCAATAAAATGGTCATTTGTTAACCGATTCTATCGCAATTTTGCAGGAAGAAGAAGAATGACTCTCGACATTACTGTTGAATTTCATGGATTTCGTTTCGGATTTAGATATAGCTCACATATATATACATCGCCCGATTTTCACTTCTAGAGCCACTGCAAGCGGCACATTTATTGACCAATCTTCCCAAAACTTTGTACAACGATTTCCTCGACGACTTCCACTTTGTCTTATAAAGTTTGGTCGAAATCGTTTCAGATTCTATATCTAGCTCCCATATATATGTTCGTCCGATTTGTAGTAATATTGCAATAAGATGGTCTTTTGTTAACCGATTCTCTCGAAATTTAGCAAGACTGACTCTCGATATTACTGGTGAATTTCATAGAAATCGGCCCACATTTAGATATAGCTGTCATATATGTATATCGCCAGATTTTCAGTTCTGGAGCCACTGCAAGCGCATTGCTTGACCAATCTTACCAAATTTTTGCACAACACTTTCCTCAACGACTACCACATTATGTGAGAAGTTTGCTCGAAATCGGTTCAAAATTAGATATAGCACCCATATATATATTTTTGGGAATTTGAAAAATGTTGTCATTTGCCAACCGTTTGCATACAGTTTGAACATATTTGCTAGCCGAGGTCCATCAAAATTGGATATAGCTCCCACATTATACTTACAGGGTAGGTGTAGGGTATTATACAGCGGCTTCGCCCGTCTTTTGCCCTTCCTTACTGGTTTTTTATAAGTGCTGGAGGGCGCAATTATACTTGATTCCGCCAAATTTGGAAAAACTAATGCTCCAGGGGATTACGAACTTAAATACGGGGATGGGTTTATATGGTGACAAAATATATTAATAGACCTATGTATCTATTTAAAAATGTGCTGTTTTTTCTTTCAAATTTAAAATCAGTTAAAAATTTATCGAATCCCCTTTAACTCACAATGTGGCTGGTCAGCTGTTTTGTTCAATGTTTTGTGTCCCAGTTTCGGCTTCGTTTTAAACTTACATTCGTAAATATTTTGTTCTACACAATTACACACCTACACGAAAATAGAAAATTTTTGCAAAAAAATTGTATAGTTTTTGTTATAAAATGTTGAAAACATTTTTCGCCCTACCACCAACTCAAAATATCAACCAGACATGTGGCGAAATTGTTTGTCAATCTGAGAGTTCATTTTTTATCGTGTGTAAATTGTGTGAAATCAAAATTTTTCAATACAATGAATTCATAGAGCACTTTCAAACAATTCATTCATCTTCACTATGTTCAAATGTACCAAGGCAAATAGACGATCTGCAGGAAGACAGTCAACCTACATCTTCAGAGGAAGATGAACAAAATAACATATTGGATGAAAATTGCGGCTCTGATGATGAGGAAAATGAACTATTTATACTTAAGAAGGTAAGTGATGTCAAAAAATACATAGCTATGTAGTTTACAATATATTGGAAAATACTTGTTATACTCAACACAAGAGGATTGAACGATAGTTGATCTTTGTAACTCATCAAAGTGGTGATGTTAGGCCCTCAGAAGTATATATTCCACATCTTAGATATCCCAGAAAATTGTAGAGCAGACGGCACCTTACACATTTCAAGAGGAAATGAGATATGTGGATAGCCTCCATTGGCATGTAAGCTAGGTTTTCGGGCAGAAAAACAAAAGTCAAGAATGACAGATGGTTACAAAGTGCGGCTTGAAAACACTCCAAAATTATGTGCCCTAATCTAGACTTAAAACGGTTGTTATTGTAGCCACATTTTTTGTATTTGGGGGTAGAGATCCTCGTCAAACTCCATAGGTGAGCAAGCTTGTCGTCGTCGTTGTAACCACATTTCCAGGTAGCTCGCAGCTAAGCTTCTCGTGACAGCAAAGAACACCACACAGATCGGGCCTCAAAGTTCCAGATTGTATGGTGCACACAGCTATCTTGTGAGCAAGCTCTTTCTGTTCAATGGGACCGACCGCCGTGGGAACGTCGTGGCCATTGGGAACATCAAAGGCCCCAATAACTCGCCTTATCAAAGCAAATATCATAGGCACTCAGTCTCAGTCTTGATAGACTGAAGGTTGCATGTAACGACATTAGCAAAAGCTGTGAGGACGCCGAGCAAGAGAAAAACATGTGATGTGCGGTTGCCACGAACTGGCAGGAAGAAGGGTTTTTACTTTAATTTCTCATTTCTTTAGGAACTTTTCTGAATTAGCGGATGTGAAAACTCACAAGTTGTACGGCATATTAAAGCGATCTGGATGGTTCAACTGCCGAAACTAGTAGGCCTCAGTATACAACACACTGCTACAACAGCAAGTAAATTAAATTTTTAATTAGCCTAATAAAAAATTAATTTGGAAATTTCAATCATTTGTTTAGTTGGATCAAATATAGAATTGAAGATTTTTTCAATTACCTTTTTCAAAAACTGTGATAGCTACTTTTGTACACTATCAATTAAATTTTTAATTAGTCTAATAAATAGTTAATTGGACATTTCGGAAATTTCAATCATTTGTTTAGTTGGATCAATTAAAGAATTTATTGAAAATTTCAATCACTTTTTGTTTTAATTAGATTAATTAAAAAATTATTTTGAAATTTCAATAATTTTTTTTAATTGAATACGCAATTTTTTTAATTGAATTTTTTTTCAATCGCCTTTTTTAAAAACTGTGATTGATATTATCATTTTTGTGATTGAAGCAGCTTCAATTAAACAATTAATTTCGTGATTTTTATTTTTTTTTGTTCTTTCGCCTGTGCCAAGGTGGCCCATGAAGGAACAGGGGCAAACTTCTCACATATCAATAAGTGCTGTGGCCTTCACATTTTTGAATAAAAAACCCAAAATTTTGTTGGAAGAAATTCTGCCTTTTGAATGAGGGCTTACCGTTATAGAATATTAGTACCATGACATCATAGCTAACCCATGCGCTCATGGTGGCCTCCAATTGAATAATGCGCCTCATTTGATTTTCCAATCTACTTTCATTTGTATGAACATTTTTTTTATCTTTATCGTTCTCACTTTCTAATTTTTACCAGATTTAGCTTCAAAATTTCCCAATTATCTCTTCTTTTTAGTCTGAAAAAATTTGTCAGATGCAACAGCAGCAGTTTTTATGCTCCGTATGCAGCAAAAGTTTTACCACCAAATTCTCTTTAAATTTCCATAGGCGCCAACAGCATGAATCCAAAGAATTTCGTTGCAACAAATGCGATAAAACATTTGCAGAAAAACGTTATCTGGCGCTTCATAAACGTGTGCACAAAGATGGCCCAGGATACACGTGCAAAACTTGTGGCAGAGAGTTTGAAAAATATGAAAGTCTTCGGTTTCATCGGGAGAGCCACATTGAAACGCGAAATTTTCTATGCGACCATGAGAATTGCAACAAAGCCTTTCCCAATAACAGGCGACTGAGTGCTCACAAACGTACCCACATTCCCCCAGCATATGTGTGTGAAATTTGTGGATCTCGCCAACGCAGTAAGGAATTTCTTACGGTTCATCTGAGAACGCACAGCGGGGAAAAGCCATACTCTTGCACCATTTGCGGCAGTAGATTTGCTTCCAAGCACTTTCTAAAGGATCATTTGGAAGTGCACGCCACCGAAAGGGCTCATGTGTGTGATGTTTGTGGCAAATCGTTTGCCGGTCGAAAATCACTTTACCACCATCGGCATTTACATTCCAATGTAAAAAAATTTGTATGCAAAATATGTAATTGTGCATATTCCCAAGCGGCTGGCTTGTCGGCCCACATGCGTAAACACAAACAGGAAAGTCTTTCGATATTTGGGAATGACGAAAGTTGAACAACATAATGAAGTACAATAAATCGAATGCTTAGTTTCATGTTTATATATTGAATTTATTTAATATTTGAACATTTATAATAAATTTTTGTTCTCATAAATTGTAACACACTATAACAAACTACATTCATTTAGTACTTTTCATAAGTGTTTAGGATATCTGGTAACTTAGTCCCTATTAATAATTACGTTTCCACTTAAAATGCTTAGGCCCATACGCGAATAGTATAATCCCAGCTTCCGGTTGAAAGAGCCGTGCCATCCGGCGACACTTGAACACAAGACACCTTATTCTCGTGCCCGTACAACAAACAAATGCGTTCCGATTTCAGGGTGTCCCATAAATTGACAGTGTAATCATTGTAGCCAGCAAATAGCAAACGTCCGCTTACAGAAAAATCAACAGAGTTCACCCCAAATATTATGCTCTCTTTGGAGAATACGGACACTTCTCTGTCGGCACGCATGTCGAACAAACGGCAGCTACTATCATCGGAGCCTGTAGCTATGGCATCGCCACTTGGATGGAATTTTACACTGTTCACATCTGATTGATGACCCTCAAACGATTGTACCACACATCCAGATCTCATATCCCAAATAAAGGCCATGCGATCACAACTGCCGGAAACAAAGGTATTACCAGTTTCATTTGGAGCCAAATCTATGGCCATAACATCTCCCGAATGCCCATGGAAACTTTGCAAAAGTTGTCCCGACTCAACATCCCATAAAGCACAGGTAGAATCGCCACTTCCGGTGAGAATTTGTTGGTCCGAATTCGGATAGATACAGCAAGACATGTAACTGGTGTGAGTGCCCACAGTTCGTTTCTTGGCCGACATTTCTTCATCCGATGTTATTGGATAGACGGTTACCTTATTGTCTAAACCACCACATGCCACATAATTGCCCGAAGGAGCATAGGCACAAGCCATAATCCAAGTAGTGGGCATGGTGACAGCATGCTCTTTATTGGTGGTAAAGGCATCCCATATGATTAAACGACCATCCTGTGATGATGAGATGATGTGTCGTTTATCTGGGCTCCAGTCGGTGCATAGTACTTTTGCTTGATGACCTTTCAATACTTTACGGGGTTTTATGTTGACAAAGGCGATCTGCTCCAAGCGTTCAGCAATCGACGACAAGCTAACATCATTCAGTTTTTGGCGTTCCTCTTCCAATTTAGATTTCAAATTTTCAGCCTCCTTTAAAAGACTTGCCATTTTGTCATTGGCATTTGCCTGTGTATCAGCCATTTCTAAAGAAAATCCGCTTTTCGCCAACCACAGCTAACAATTTATAGTTAAATATACTATTCTTCTGCTAATGCTTCGGGGAGAACAATCAATTTTTGCAAAAATAAGGTACACTGGAATTTTATACATGTCATGCGCATAACGTATTTTGTTTGTGTGTATATATACTGGAGCAATCGGAGTAGCAATCAGCCGTTAGCGTTTTATTCATATATTTACAAACATATTTTACATAAAATTACATCACAGACACAAATCCTCCAACATTAGATTTTGTCTGCGTCCTCCTTATGTTTGTTTGAAATTGGTTTGTTGAATTTACTTTAGAAAGCCTCTTAAATGGACTTTCGGGAATAGTTTAGCCCGCCCGAGCTGGTCTGAGCAAATACAAACTTGTTAAGTTCGGTTGGTGAAAACTTGGCTACTGATCACTATGGTTTCTAAAAAGAAATTTATGACCTGTTTGTCGATCTCGAAGTTACATATTCGAGTAATACAAGAGTTTGCTTGAAGGTTAATCAAAAGAGAGAATTTTGATATATAAATAAATTCTTCAATGTCAAAAGAGCTTAAGGCAAAAAGGTACTTAATAGGGCACACCTTAGATTCCGCTGAAAATTGGTATGTAAATGTGGGTTGACCTCAGAAACTCGAATCTGATGTCCGTTTTTGGGGCAAAGGTAATTGATGAGTAAATTACTAATGTGGTGGAATAGATTAAAAAGGAAAATTAAAAAACTTTAAACATTTTTTAATTTCATGGAACAATAATGGAAAAGCGTCAAAGGTGCGCCCTATAAAGTCAATTTTTTTTTCTTAGAGTCTCAAAAGTCTAATCGGGGGACCTTTTCATTTAGGGATATTAATGCACCTCTTACATTTTTATACTTTTGAGTAATGTAATGATTGCAAATTTGTCCATGAGCATTCCATTAAGGAACAGCTGTAAACTTCCCACATATAACTGATTGCTGTCCTATTCTAGTTTTTAGTTCAATTATAAGGGGCCTCCTATTTATAGCCGAGTCCAAACGGCGTGCCGCAGAGCGACTTTGGGGAAACTTTTTTACAAGGCAAAGTACCTCACAAATGTCGCCTGTATTAGGGGGGGATAACCACCCCTGAAGACCTATCTATGTTACTATATTCGTTTTTCACATTACTTTCATAAGTATTGAGGGAATGTCCTACTGAATGAAATCAGAAAGATTTTTTGCGAATATAGTACCAGCCATAAAACAAAATACTGATACGTTACGTAGCGCCTGACGTTACGTATTATATATACTTCTCTATGAACTGGTAACGGCGTTGATTTGTTTTGAGTCGACTTTAATCTCTTTATTGTTTTATACACAAAATCCAAAATCGCATAATAATAATATATGTCAAAAAAAGAGCTTAATATTCGTAGAAAACCAAAAAACTAAAAAACTTAGTACCCTAAAGTGATCATAAAAGAATATGTCAAAACCTGCCACAAATATCTCTCAATAAAAATAATCGACTTAATAGAGATAAGTAAGTGAAAAAGAAAAATGACTGATCAATACATGAAAGATGTTTTGCGTGTGGCTGTGGCACAAATATGTCAGACAATTGGGTACAATGCAACACAGTCGGCACCTTTGGAACTTCTGCAGGATGTATTGGATAAGTTTATGAGGGAGTTTACTCGTGACCTCAGGCGACAGGTTGAGCACTGTAAGTATTGTGCATGTACTAACTACATACATACAATGTGTTGGGTTAAATGTTTCATGCTTTCAGATAATCGCACCGAAGCCAATATGGATGATGTGACATTGACATTGAATAGTATTAATGTGAATGTAAGCGAGTTATTGGACTATGTGAACAATGTGGAACCGGTTCCCTTTGCCACAGAGATACCAAAATTTCCTGCCCGCAAAAATTCATATTTGAATTTTCTTAAACCTGGAAGCAAAGAAGTGTTGACGAGACCTGTGCATGTGCATGATCATTTGCCTCCTATGCTGCCTCCAGAGATTTCCCAGCCTCTGGACCCTATCCTACCATCAACTTCGAATGGGTTGTCGACGTCCGATATAAAGCCGAATACTGAAAACGGTGCAACAGATGGCGTTGCCAGGGCTCATAATAGTGGTAAGGACTTTTTTTTTGTAAATTAATATTATGATTAGCAAAATATTATTAACCTTACAGAATCTGGAGCGGGAACGTCTTCTGCAAGTATTCTGGACAAAAATACCCTGCAATCCCTTTTCAAGCCCAGCTCTAATTTTGATGATGCAGATAGGCCTACGAGAGAAGTAAGTAGTGTTGTCATGACAACTGGTGGTTACATATCACCTGCAGTTGAGGGAAAAATGCCGGAAGCCATTGTGCCAGATATTATTGGTAAGGCACAGAAGAATGGCAGCAACAGAATTTCGTTTGATTATCTCAATATTTCAGATAAGTTAATGGGATTTGATGCACCCCCTCCGCCAACGCCACCACCTCCCCCTCCACCATTACCAGCACCTGCACCACCTGTTTCAAGACCGGTTTCGCGCTCTTCGAATACTACACCAGCTCCCATGGTTGATTTGATAAAAACTGAGGAATCTGATAAGGATAAAAATTTGACACAATCTTCCAATAAAGAGTCTAAAAAATCTTCGACCACCAAAGCCCTAGATTTTAATGTGACAAACAGAAAGATAGATGTTACATCTGCTGAAATGTCTGGTAAAAAGGATAAATTACTTAATCATAATCAGTTGCCCAATCCCATAAATCCGACTGGCACAAAGCCTCCAAAGCTAAACAAAAAGAAACAAGCCACATTAATGCAAAACAGTTTATCAGCTGGCATACATCACAACAATCCAAACAACTATGCGAACATGCTTCTAAAAAAAGCCAAGAAACAAAAACAGCCTCTTCTGTCGGGTCAGCCACTTTCGGAGAAACACACACAAGAAAAACCTGGCAAATTGGACCCAGCAGAAAAGACACAGAGAAAATATATAAAAATGTTGCAGAAAATGGCAAAGCAAGGAAAAATTCCAGCCGAATTGCTAAGCGCCATTATGGGATCGGATAAAAAATCGAAAATTTTGAATCCTCAAATTTTACAAGTTTTACCTCCAGGCCCGGAAAGAATACAATTGGAAAAGTTGCTTAAAAAATATGGTAAACAAAGGCAGAAGCAAATAAAACAGCAAATGATGATGGAAGCTCAAAAACATAAGAAGTCGCTTATGCAAACAGCCCCACCGCCATTAGTTCCACTTTTCACCCCGATTGCGCCTACTAAAGAAGCATTGGTCAAGCCGCCTTTGGTAGTAGATTTAGAAGAACAGAAGCCTAAAATTATTGAACAAAAGGATGCAAATTGTGCTTTATCCCCAGTGAAGACAGGATTTATGCCAAGTATGGCGATTTCGCCAGGTCAACAACCACCGCATTTGGTGGAGGCAATAATTAACAAGAACCTGAAAACACCAGTTATGACCGATACTCTTGTATTGGGTGACTCTGCTACACTGACGCCAGTGCCTCTTCTAACGGGAGATGGAAAAGAGCTGAAATTGTCAAACGAACCGGACCGTAGTAAGTTAAACATTTTCAAAAAGATTTCGAAGCAGAAAACTCCAAAATCTTCATCCCCCACACCGTTGCCGTTGCGTATGCCAACAGGATTATCAGATACGCCAATAATTAATTTGCCTTCTGGCACTACTATAACGCCAGCACCAGGTCCTGGACCTGCTTTGGGCACTTCCACGTCGGTAGGGCGGTCTTTGTTTCCACCCTTACCAGATAGTGGAGCGAACAACATTATAAATTTAGATGATATCAAAGACCCTCCGCCCAGTTTAAATGTACCTAATCAACCACCAACAGACTTGAGCATGTTGAACAGAGTGTTCGGAGAAAAACCTCCGGGGGGCGAAGCTGCTGATATGGCCAACAAACCCAAAAAGAGGGGTCGTAAACCTGGCAGTAAAAATAGCCCAAAAATTCCGGGAGCTATACCTGCGAGTTTGCTTAAGAAAAATAAGAAGATGAAGTTGGACCCTAAACTTTTCCCAACGCAAATGCCTATACCTCCCGATATTGCGACGGCGGTCGGAGCGGGCAACTTGAGTTTCGATAACGTAGCCCAATTCTTTAATAATCCTCCCATCAATCCCATGGAATGGTCCCAGAATAAACAGCTGCAGCAACAGATGCTTATTATGGCCGCCGCAAAGGAGAGAAAGGAACAAAAGAAAAAGAACAAAATTATGAAGCAAGACATACTTAGTAACGAGAAAAATATGATGATGCCAATGCCAACAAATATGTCTATGGGTGTAGTGCCGACAAACGAGGAAGTGCAAAATATCAATAAAAAGTTAATGCGTATGGATACCATACTTAAGCCTGCTCCTTCAACAAGTGGTGGTAACGAGTTGTCGGTTGATACCAGTCTAATAACTGGTAAAAAGTTACCATCACCATCCCTATCCCAATTTCCGCAAACTTCTACATCACCTTTAAAGTCGCCAGCTGGTCAGGCAGCCTCGAAACGTCTGATGCAAGGCATGGAAGCTATGGCTGCTGCAGCGGCCGCTGGTCTCGGACAACCCTTTATGCTGCCTAATCGTCCGGCTTTTCCTAATTTACCCAGCAGTATGCTGTCTATACTACCTTTTCCGTTTACAGCTCGACCAGGTCTTATTCCAACCCCCAGTCTCTTTCCAACCCCCGGCCTGGGAGCATTTCAGAGCAACCCTAAGAATCCTCTACTAGCGGGAATGTTTCCATTTCCAAATTTAAAGCAGCAAACTTCACTTGATACTAGCTCACAAGGTAAAGAAAGCATTAATTCTAAATGTCAAATTTTCCTCAAATGATTTGTACTTTGTTTTAGAAACAAGTGAAGATTTATCGATGGGAAACAAAAAGAAAGTTGCAGATTCCTTGGAGAGGAATTATTGTAACGTAGCACCATTGGTACCAGAATTTCTGAAACTGAATACACCAGAACTAAATAAAGTTTCCACAGAACTCCATGGTGAACACGATTTGACTAAAACTCCAAAGTCGCGTAATTCGCTTAGTATAGCAGCACCTCAGGACAATATTCTTAAGAAAATAGTGGAGGCCCATACATCCGAAAATAGTCTAAGCCACAGCACAAAATCTATGCCATCTGCACCGGGTGGAATGTCGATAAATACATTTGAGCAGCTGATGAAAAAGAATGACAGTCCCATTGATTTAGCCTCTCTTAGTAAACCAATGAAAAGGCCACCGCTAACTCAAGATACAGGTTTGGATTTCTCCATGAATAAAAAACACCACCCAACACCTGGCCTAAAACAGCCACCAATAACATTAAACAATGAACCCATAGAAGTGTCGGACGATTCTGATGAAATGAGCCAACCACCACCGCCGCCATTGAAAACTCCACTCCCATTACCTATTGTGGAACCAACACCAGTACCGGCGCCAACTCCCACAATAACACAGCCAAACATTAATATTGATGAAATATTTGTGGCTAATGCAGCTGCCAATAAACCACCGCCAACATTATCACTAGAATCCGATTTATCCTCAAAAGAGCTCAAAAAGCTCAAAAAACAAGTTAAGAAGACATCGGCCAGCATAACAAGTACTTTAATAAACCCAGAGAAACCTGAGGGTGTCAGTAAACTAGCGGGAGGGGCCGATTTGATACCACTTACTTCAACAGGATTGGCTTACTCCTCAAAAAATATTCCATTCAATAGTTTGACTGCTAATGCCAATCCCACATTTACACACAAACCCCCATCAGAGTTTAACACGACGTCCTCCTCTGTTTTTGACAACGTTACAATTACTGCGGCCATGCCAACATCTGCAACATTATCTGCATCCACAAATATTTTTGACATGCAAAAAAAACGAAAGGAACACAAAAAGATTAAGAAGGAATTAAAGGAGGGAAAAATCAAAAAGAAAAAGGATAAAAAAGATAAATCGAAGAGCAAAGAGAAGGCTGAGAGGTATTTACAATCGCAAGAAACATCGCCATCTAAAGAGAAATTGGAACCGATTGGCGCTGAAACTCCTCCAAGTATTAATGTCGTTACAGACGTCGCTGGTGGCATCAGTGGCGTTGATAAAGTAAAAGATAAAGATCTAATAAAGAAACTAAAGAAGGAAAAGAAAAAAGAAAAACAACGTTCCGCCATGGAAGAAACGTCCACAGTTATAGCTCAAGCGCCTTTGCAAATTTCAACGAGTTCGTTGCCTGAAGTTGAGAGAAAACAAAAATCCTCACCTTCCGTAGTCGTAAATGCTTCGTCAAACAATGAGGTGGACAGCTTCGTGGCAACTGCTCCTTCAACTGCTACTCCAAGTGCATCGGTTGTGCCGAAATTAACTTTGAAATTGGGTTCTACCCAGTCCCCTACGCCGATAGATGATTTGCACAAAACTTCAAGTAGCAGTAGTGCTGCTACAGCGACTGCGACGACACACACAGTATCAAAATCACCACCGCGCGATAACCAACGAGAACCTTCTCCAGAGTTGGCTAGAATATCTCCTCTCGTTACCCGACCACCAAAACAGAAAGTTAATCCAGGTATGTATGTACATTCTGCATCATTTTGCTAAACACAACTAAATCGTGCATTATCACACCAATAGGAGGTGATTTAATAACTGGACCAAGTTCCGCTACAAACAGTCTTTCCACCGCCAGTGCCGGACCATTGGACACATTTGGGGATGTTAGCAAGCCTAGTTCAACTTCGAATATAAACATGATAGTGCCACCACCAAATCCTTGGCTCTCGGGCGGTACAATATCGGCTAGTTCGGTATTGCTGCCGCACCAGCTCTTGCAAACCACGAAGCATGACATGGTTACAGCTTCAGGCAGTTCTAATCAAAGCACAGATGTTACAAAAGCGCATACTTCTGCCGATAGGCAAAGTCCTTTAACTCTAATAACTGAGACCAGCAGACCCTCCTCATATATCGTAAGTGTAAATTAATTTTAGTAAAAAAAAAAAAAAAACTTTAAATTAATTCACAATATATGGCAGGATGCTGAGGGAAATCGAGTTTGGATTTGTCCAGCCTGTGGCAAGGTAGACGATGGCTCCCCTATGATAGGTTGTGACGGTTGTGATGCCTGGTATCATTGGTAAGTATTTTATTTTCAATGTAATCAAAACTCGCATGTCTCAATTTACTCTTTCTCAGGGTGTGTGTGGGCATATATGTGGCGCCCAAAGATAATGAAGACTGGTTTTGTCGCGTTTGTATAACTCGTAAGAAAGGACTGCATGGATCGGATAAAAAACGTAAACGTAATAAAAAGAAGTAATTTTAAGAACTTGACATGATTTATACATATACATAATATATTAGATTTAAGACATGTTGTATAATTTTCCTATTAATACGTTCATATACCATAAGTATATAAAATCCAATAGTTTTATATATATTAAAACCCAAACATAATTACTGTAATAAAATAAAAACAATAAATTCATAATAATTTATTATTTTATTATTATATTTAATTTTCCATGATTATATAATCGAGCTTATAAACAGTTAATGGAATGGAAAATTGTTTGTAAGCGTGTAAAATAGAGAAATCATACGAGGTATAAATTTGCAGGAGAATAATCAAATCCTTTACTCTCTTTTGCTATATATTTGAATTAAACAGCTAGTTTTCATACAACAGTTGTTCGATGCTGCAAATTTCTGCGGGGGAAAAACCATCCGTAGAAATTTGCAAGCTAGCTCTCAATTACCAAACTCTCATACCCGAACTCTCCAAGCAAGCAGAGTTCGGGTATGAGAGTTTCCAAGCAAGCAAAAAAACAAACCAAAACAAAAATCAGCTGTTTTTCTGCAAATTTTGACTGGAAGTCGTCCACGTACTTTTGCTTGCAAATTTTTTAAAGAGAGTAAAATGGCTCTTATTCTCCTACAAATTTTTACTGGAAAAGTACTCGAACAGACCTATTTATTCAATAACAAATCATTTTGGTATACAAAAATGACTATGGATTTTATCAAAATCACATTAACACACTGCAAGTAACATTTACCTTTAATTAAAACAATATATATGGGTGATATTTGATTTTATCGAATTAGTGTAGTTCAACGTACACATACAAAACATTTAGCGGGAAGAGCTCCTTTATTTCTCCATAAGCTAGCGATTTCGCTAGCTACTTTTTTAGATAAAAGATTTTGAAGCAAAAAAATTTGCTATTTTCATTCAATAGGACATTCCCTCATAACTTATGAAGAAATTTTCACAAAAGTATTATGTTTTCATTGAGATTTGTTATGTGTTCTAAAAAATAACTATGAAAAACATGTGTTTTCACCGGCGAAAAACGTACATAGTCCCAACCATTAGGGTAAATAAAACGTTCTTCCCGCTAAATGCTTCATACTTTAACGTTGTTAGCACTGGACACCACATCTGATATATTGGGTTGCCCAAAAAGTAATTGCGGATTTTTCATATAGTCAGCGTTGACAATTTTTTTCACAGCTTGTGACTCTGTAATTGCATTCTTTCTTCTGTCAGTTATCAGCTGTTACTTTTAGCTTGGTTTAGAAAAAAAGTCTAAAGTATATTTGATTAAAGTTCATTCTAAGTTTTATTAAAAATGCATTTACTTTCTTTTAAAAAATCCGCAATTACTTTTTGGGCAACCCAATAATAAATTATCAACAAATCAAAAAAAAAAAGTCATTTTAATTTTAAATAAATGTTTCTCGGGTTTCATAAATGTGATTTTTTAAATCCTAAGCAATTTTGCCACTTAAAACGTTTATTCAGTGGATAAACATGTTGCATTCTTTCTCTTTTAGTTTTGTCATTCAAATTGAATGATGACCCCATGTCTTGGGATGATAAGATAGCCGCTTAGCTAAACGGGGATAGGATTTTTCTCCATACAAACTAACTGAGGAAATCCGCTTAATGGGTACACAAAAGACTCCTAGTGTCCTCGGTTTTGTGTTGTTGACCAACTACTCCTAACTGTGAACAAAATTATCTTGCATAAGAGAGCCATACAAATAAAGGTGTATATAAGTAACGCAGTTACGCCGCCTTTTTTGTACAACGGCTTTGTACTTCCGTTCGTAAACAAACCATGTAATCGACGAGCTTTTGCACAGCCCTACAACAGTTATTAAAAATAAATATTGAAAATGTTAAAATCGGAGTTCTTAAAACACTACAACAATTTCAAATGTGCCGAAATATATTGTATGTCACCACCAGCTGTCTTCAATGTGACCTGCATTTTGTGTGACCAGCAACTTGACCTTGATCAATTTGTGGTCCATTTTCAAAGTTGGCATCTTACGCTGGTAGAAGAAAGCATCCGACTTCAAGATTTGGTGGGAGCACAAGAACAACCGTTAGTCAAAGATTGCTTGCTTACAGATGAACTTGTCATCAAAGAAGAAATTGATAGTGATCCCATCAAACATGAAGACTTATCCAATAATTATCCTTCTGTAGAAACACTTGAGAACAGATTTTCGAAAGAAATCTCGTACGATGAGATGGCTGAAGAGAATGAGGATGATGAATGCTTGCAGCAATTAGTTAATGAAAATAAAAAAAGAGAATCAAATAAAGCCGTAGAATCCTGCGATGTGAATTTTCAAAGCACTGTGAATTCCATTGAAGATATTGGCCTTCTGGGAGCAGAAGATACAAATGGAAGCGACGAGAGTTGTTCAGATGAGGACGAGTGGTCGGACGAATCCAAACATCATAAAAACAGTAATAACGTAGGTATTAGATTTGAAATGGCTAATATTACCTACATTGATATTACTTAACTGATTCCAAACCAGTGAGGCCTATAAATATAAACTTCTAGTGTATCTTTTTCTTAATTTTTTCTAGTCTAGCAAGGAGCTTCCTTTCAAATGTTCCCTCTGCCCACGATCATATATGACAAAGCATGCCTTGCAAAAACATCACTATAGTGCCCATAATCCCAAGAAACGAGACCGTAAAACGCCCAAGCCAGTGCATAAGTGTGATATATGTAATGAAATATTTCGTTCGGCAATTGTTTTGGGAGCACATCGATTTAAGCATACCGGCATATTTTGTGATATTTGCGGCAAACCATTTAAGCAGGTCGGGACTATGGTGCGTCATAAAATACGACATACCGGTATTAAGGAATTTAAATGCCAAGAATGTCCCAAAGAGTTTTTTACCGCCAAGGAACTAAAATCGCACATGTATTGTCACATTGGAATGCAAATAGTTTGTGAAATTTGTGGCAAAAAATGTCGAGATCGCGGAGTGTTGACCGCTCACATGCGAAGACATACCGGAGAGAGACCAGCAAAATGTGAAGTATGTGGCAAAAGCTTTTTCTCCATCTACGATTTAAATGTACATGCTGTTGCCCACACCAACGATCGCCCTTTTCCATGTGATATCTGCGGCTCTAGATTTCAACGTAAGAAGGCTCTGCGTATTCACAAAAGAATACATTCAAAAGACCGCAGCAATCATGTCTGCAAAATATGTGGTAAATCCTTTGCCCAGTCAAGTGGATTAAATTCGCACATGCGAACACATGAAACTACCATGCATAGATCTGATGTAAAAACTATGACATCAACACTCATGGCACCACCTGAATTTATTGGAAACTCACTCAACAGTCTGGATAATGAGGGAGCAGCCGAAACAAGTACCAACTGTCCAATAACCGAAATTTCTCTTTCTAATGTGGAACAACAAAAGCTATTAAACGAATATGATCTATAAGGAAAATTAAAATAAAGTATGTATTGGTACATTAGTCGTTCGTCTTATATATTACTAACGCAGCTGAATAGTATATCAATTCAATTCGTAAATGTAAACCACTAACTTTTTGAAATTTGATACGTTTGCTAGCTCATCCAAATCTGATTTTCTAAGCTGCTGTGAAGAATTGGCATACGAATTGATGTGCAAAAAGTTGTGGTTTTGGTAAAAAAAATCTGTTTCGACTTTTTGGGTAAATCAAAGGTATTTGTATTAAGAATACATACCTATCCATATATATCCAATTGCAAATAAATATCGCATTTAAATAGATGTAAATGATCTAAACAAAAAGCCCAATTCCATATTCGCAGTGCGACACTTCTTTGGAGAGAAGTTTTACATGGCAACTCACAAATGTTGCCAGCGTTAGGAGGGGAAAACCACCGCCGAAAATTTTTTTGATGGTCTCGTCGAACCTAGGCGTTCTGCGTCATAGACGGACATGCTAAACTCTGCGCTACGGTTGCCTATTTAGAAATGTCAAAAGGGGTGTCGATTGAAAATTCTCCATATACGAGGGTTGCCTTTTATATTTCGGGATTAGAGAACAAAACAAATATTAATCTTCAAAAATAGCTTTATTGTTTTTCAAAATAGTCCCCATTAAGATCAATACACTTTTGTATGCTTTTGAATCAATTGTCGAAGCACTTTTGCCACTCTGATTGAGGTATCTCCAAAACATGCATTCTGAATGCATCAACCGCTTTTTCAGGTCTCGATTTTTTTTTGTATTTTTGGAGCATTTCTTTTGACCAATCGACGCGAGCCTTTTTTTGAGCGACATTCATTTTGAACGCATCAAACGTTTCCTCAGGTCTCGAAAAACGTCGACCTCTCATTTTATCATAATCGAATAAATGTGTGTGTGTATGTGTGTAAGCGGCTAGTAATCGCCGCTCGCAAAGTGGAATAGACCTGCGCATCTATTCACAATTAGAAACATGGAGCCCTGCTCTATAAACGTCAAAATTTGCTTTGATTCTGTCAAAAATGTTACCAGCCCGTGGGATACTCAAAAATTGTTCACCACACCAAACGTCATATTTCTACAAACCCTACAACTTTGCTATCAATTGGCAAGCAGCTTAAACCCTGTCTACACTGCTCTTTAAATCTGGATTTAATGGCTCTATCAAAATATATTCATTTACAGGTATGAGCAGTTACCCAACAACAAAATATTGAGTGCACTATCTGTCAAAATCAGTGATCAGTGCAACTCTGATTTTGTGTATGTTACTAATTCACGCCATTTTTAGTTGTTTGTGTTTGTCATGGTTCTTAACTATAATACACACATCTAAAACTCGTTGACAGATAGTACACTTCGCGAGAAAAAATTGTATTCAGCTGTTTACGGTTCATTACCTGGTAACTATGCCATGCCTTGAACCAACACAAACTTCAACTTGTTAAAAACGACGCCGTTATTTTTATTACGACTTCGAATTCTTGTTTGTAAACAACACAAACAAGTGAACTGCAGTTACTAAAAATATTAGCAAAATGTTAAAATCGGAATTTTTAAAGCCCTATAACAATTTCAAATGTGCTGAAATATACTGTATGTCACCTCCAGCTGTCTTCAATGTGACCTGCATTTTGTGTGACGAGAAACTTGACTTCGGTCAATTTGTGGACCATTTCCAAAGCCAGCATCTAACGTTGGTAGAAGAGAGCATCAGCCTTGAAGATGTGTTGGGGTCACAAGACCAACAGTTAACCAAAGATTCCTTGCTTACAGATGACATTGACATCAAAGCAGAAATTGATAATGATCCCATCAAACAAGAAGACTTCTCGAATAATTACACTTCAGCACTCACAATTGAGAATGGAATATGGAATGAAATTTCGTCTGATGAGATAGCCGAGGAGGATGAGGACACACCCTTGCAGCAGTTAGTTAATGAAAGTAAAAAAAGAAAATCCAATTTTGTATTGCAAAATGAGGTTGTTAAAACATGCGGAAAGGTTCAAAGCACTTTAAATCCCATTGAGGAAGACCATAATCTGGAAGCAGAAGACACAGATAGAAGCGAGGACAATTATTCAGAAGAGGACGAATGGACGGATATACCAAAACGCCGTAAAAAAAGTAATAATAGCGTATGTATTCGACTTTAAATAGTTTACACATACAGGAATTGTAATTTATGGTGCCTAGATCAGGGATTCGGAGCAGATCGAAGCAGAGCGGCGCCATTTTACCGGATCGCGGTCGGAAAGTCAAACCCGCTCCGGCCTGCTCTGCTCCACGAATCCCCGTTTCAGGTCAATGGTTACCAGTAAAGTCCAATTAACAAAAACTACTGTATCTTTTGTTTTTATTTCTAGTCCAAAACCAACGACGAACGTCCTTTCAAATGTTCCCTTTGCTCACGATCATACCTTACGAAGCATGCTTTGCAAAAACATAACTCTTATTCCCATAATCCTAAGAAACAAGACAGTAAGACGCCCAAAACAGTACATAAATGCGATATATGCAATGAAGTATTTCGTTCAGAAATAATATTGAGAGCACATAAATTTAAACATACTGGCATATTTTGTGATATTTGCGGGAAACCCTTTAGGCATGTCGGCACCATGGTGAGCCATAAAATACGGCATACCGGTATTAAGGAATTCAAATGTGAAGAGTGTCCCAAAGAGTTTTTTACGCTCAAAGAACTAAAAGCGCACATGTCTTGTCATACTGGAATGCAAGTGGTTTGCGAAATTTGTGGCAAAAAGTGTAGAGATCGTGGAGTGTTGACCGCTCACATGCGAAGACATACCGGCGAGAGACCAGCCAAATGTGAAGTATGCGGCAAAAGTTTTTTCTCCGTCTACGATTTAAATGTCCATGCTGTTGCCCATACCGATGAACGTCCATTTCCATGTGATATCTGCGGCTCTAGGTTTCAACGCAAGAAGGCTTTGCGTATCCATAAACGAATACATTCAAAAAATAGTGGTAGTCATCACTGCAAAATTTGTGGTAAATCCTTTGCCCAGTCTAGTGGATTAAATTCTCATATGCGATCACATGGCACTGCCATGAACAAATCCGATACTAAAGATGTTACAACAACGCTTATGGTACCATCCGAATTTATTGGAAATCCAATTAGCAGTGTGGATAATGAGGGAGTACCTGGAACAAGTTCTAACTGTCCAATGATTGTTATTTCTCTTTCTAGTATGGAACAAGAAAAGCTATTAAACACATATGATTTATAAAGAAAATGGGAATAAAATAAAGATATTTGTCATATACATTGCTAACGTAGCTTAATGGTAGTGAATCAATTCAATATGTAAATTGGTATTTTGAATTCGAAATATTTGATTCTCTATAAAATATTTCCAATACCAAAAATAAAGTTACATTTTTTCAAAATTTCACATCATAAACATTATTTGTAAGTAGAGGTAGATGAAGTCTCTAAACCTGTGGTGATTAATAGTCTCGCTTTCCTTTCCCATTGTAAACAAATTTCCATTATTAATGGTCGTCTCGAAAGAGAAATAAACATTGTAAGGGTAGGGGTAAGGGTATGAAGGTTAGAATGAGAGTCTATTTACTAAACAGACTTACTTTGGCTATTTCAATTCAAAATGGCACGACACCCGCACTATAGTTGAGTTGCCAGGAGAAAAACCGTTAAATAAAAATTGGTACAAATTTGGAAATTTTTCTTCAGTTTCATTCAGTATCATTGTTTTGAGCCTTCAGCTACTAATTAAATTGCAAAGACATATGCAATATAATACAAATGAGACATCTATTGGGTTGCCCAAAAAGTAATTGCGGATTTTTTAAAAGAAAGTAAATGCATTTTTAATAAAACTTAGAATGAACTTTAATCAAAAATACTTTTTTGACACTTTTTTTTCTAAAGCAAACTAAAAGTAACAGCTGATAACTGACAGAAGAAAGAATGCAATTACAGAGTCACAAGCTGTGAAAAAATTTGTCAACGTCGACTATATGAAAAATCCGCAATTACTTTTTGGGCAACCCAATATTAACTAATTTTTTAATTTTAATTGTTTAAAACAAAAAATAAGGAAAAGCAAACGAAATTGTAAAAAAACAACAAATTCTGTCAAATGAGTCAACAATTTAAGCTTCTAGGAGACGTAGAAAACTAATAGGAAATAAGAAATCTATATCAACTTATAAACCGATTTAAAAAAATGCTTATCACGGATGTTGGAAGTCATAACAATATAATCCGAGCAAAATTTCTTCAAAATCGGGAGATCAGTTTATGTGGGAGCTATATCAGGTTAATGACCTATTTGGACCGCAATTAGCAAGGTTAATAGAAGTGCCAAAAGAACATTCCCTTGTTAATAGGCTCATCCGGCCTCTCTTCCTTATTTTAATCATTTTCATCCCTGCTATTTGTATCTTCAGCTTCCAGATTATCGTCTCAATGACATTTGCATTGCTTTGAAGTTCCACTTCAAATGAGTTCATGACTTATTTTGATGATGCAACCTTTACGTTTTTCTTGTTAATTAACTTGGCCACTAAGATTCCAGAAGCCGAAGAAAAGCCAGATGAAAGAAGAAAATATTAGAAACTTGAATGTTTTTTTTATTTTTAGTCTGACACAAACGAAGAACGTCCTTGTTCATGTTCAATATTGTTCTATGCGCAAATATCGCAATAATGTTCATAATCCTACGAAATGAAGCCGGCAGCTGAAGACACACAAACCAGTACATACGTGTAATATATGAAAAGAAGAATTTCGTTCACAAATATTTTTGAGAGCCCATAAGTTTAAACATACTGGCATATTTTGTGATATTTGTGGCAAACCATTTAAACAGCTCGGACACATGAAGCGCCATAGGCAACGACACACTGGAATCAAGGAATTTAAATGCAAAGATTGTCCCTGCAAAGGAACTGAAATCCAATACCTTTCGTCATATTGGTATGCAAATTAGTTTGCGAAGTGTATGGCAAAAAGTTTAGGAAACCTGCATTATTGACTGCTCATATGTGAAGACATACCGGCGAGAAACCAGCCGCAATATGCGGCAAAAGTTTTTCTCCATCTACGATTTAAATGTCCATGCTGTTGCCCATGCCGATGAACTCCACTTCCATGTGATGTCTGCGAGGCTAAGTTTCAACGTAAGAAGGCACTGCGTATTCACAAACGTATACATTCAAAAGATCGCAGCAATCATGTGTGCAAAATATGTGGCAAATCTTTTGCGCATTCTAGTGGGCTAAATGCTCTCATGCGAATTCATGACACTACCATGAATAAATTCGATACTAAACCATTGACATCTACACCATCACTTTACGGAGTGGAAAATGGAGGATGACTTGGAATAAGTTCCAACTGTTCAATGACCAAAAAGTCCTGTTGCTAATTTTCACTTGTAAATTCATAACATTGTCATGAATGAAGTGGATACTAAGCCATTGACAGACATCACATAACAGTGTGGACAAAGATAAATGATTCCAATTCCAATATTAAACGAAAATAATGTTATGGCAATATGAAATTACCACCTAAATTTAGCTTTCTAATTGTTATTTACAAACTTTCATCAGTAATCATTTTCGTTGTTGCCGGCATAAGAAAGACAAATAAAGACAGTGAGATTTTTATTAAGGAAAATGTTTGCTAGCTCCTACCTTTTAAAAAACCCCACAACTTGACATTGTAGACATCCGCTAATTCAGACAAGTCCTCAAAGAAATGAGAACCTAAAGTGCCAGTTTTGCCAGTTCCTATTGTTGTTGTAGCCACATTTTCATATGGAGGGGGCGATCCTCGTCAAATGAACACGCTCGTTCCGATCCAAAGAACCGATAGTCGTGGGAACATGATGGCCATTGGTTATTTAAAAGGATCAATAACTCCTTGTTATATCAAGCAGCTAGTGTACTCTCCCTATTGAGTTATTTGTTGTATAATTTGAGTTGAAAAGTCTAAACATTTCTTTGTTAATGGTAGAAGTCTACACGCACAGCAGATCATCTTGCGCGATGACCTGTTGTTGTTGTAGCCACAAGCTTGCGTTGTGTGGACAGCCGTTTCTACCATGCTCTCTTTGTTATGCAAATTTGTTCCGATGCATAGACACGATTGCTGCAAGAACGTCCTCACAAATTCTACAGAAGACAATGTTTGCAAGCTTTGGTTAAACACCATATTTTTAGCACGGGAAATAGGTGTGTGCACCACACAAATTGGAACTTTGAGGTCCGATCTTTGTTGTGTTCTTTACTGTCACCGAGACTGCGAGCTACCGGGCGCATCCACAGGTTGCGGATAGTGCAATGCTCCATACGCAGTAGCTGCAACGGCAGTCGCGGACAATCAACGGTATCGAGCGAAGTCTCAGCGAGAGGACGAGTAGCACCGGCTCTTGCACAAATATTGAGTGCCTATGATGCTCAAGTTATTGGCGTCTTTAATAACTAATGACCACTCGGTTCACTCCGGCGATCGGTCCTTTGGACCGGAACGAGCTTGACGAGGATCGCCAGCTCCACATGGAAATGTGTTTACAACAACCTTATTTTCAAATTATACAGTTTCCTGCCATGAATACAACAAGTGAAAACTCTTCTAAAAGCAAAGAAATGCTTTGGGCCATATAGTCTTGGAACGTTTGCAGCACCCAACTTTCTTCAATCCATTCATTTTAAGCCACAAAAAAAGTCACCCCTCATCTGACATCTTATATTGCAAGGATCTATGCTATTTACTACAGCGATGGAACAGTGTCAGTTTTGTGATATGCCAAACTTCTTAAGACTATTTAGTTTTTATCCTTTTCAGTAATTATAAATATGTACATACCTTCTCTATTTCCAGGGATATTGCTTGTTTAACCTCTGTGTATTTTTGCAAAAACACCTGCTCAACTATATCACTAATAACACAGCTAGTTTTAAAACAAACCGTTTGCCATTAAAATAATTGTCTAAATATTCATTCAGTGATTTTATTTGCTTTTTTCAATTCCTCGAACGAAAAAAAAACTTCCGTAAGCTTCCATCTTCTGTTAATTCTCTTGCTCTCTTCGGCTGGTAAATAAAGCGAGCAAATGATATCTAGTGAACATTTGTTAAACTTTTAATCAAGCGTAGACACTATTAGTTCGCGAACCACTACCACTCATGTTTTTTTTAAATTAATTTTTATTTTTATTATGAACTTAATCAAGGCGAACAAGTTTCAGTAAAATTTGGCGCAAAATCACAAATTTTGAGTACACCAACACACATTCAATTTGACATTTTGCTTGCTGTTACCTTTGTAAGTACACCCTGATGGCGTCACTGCGTTTGAAAAGGAACGCCATACAACGGCGTTAAAACATCAGTCGACTTTGTACTTTGGCACGATTTCCACATTTTACATTTTCGCTTCCTTTTTTTTTATAACTTTTATTCTAAATTTCTGGAACAAAATTAATAAGAAATTGTGTGCACTATGTTAAGAACAGCTTGCGGGCCACAGCCCTACAAGTGTGGCGAAGTATTTTGTGTATCTCAACCGGCAGTTTTAAAAGTAACATGCTTAATTTGCAATCGCAAGCTAGCATTTGACAAATTTATGGACCACTTTAAAAGCCAGCATTTGAATATTGGCGAAGAAAATATCAACATAGTCGAAATTGAAGAAATCCTTATTAAAGAAGACCTAGGAGATGATCCAATAAAAGAGGAAGAAATTGTTGTTGAACAAACGATGATGGAGCAGGAATATGAAGATGAAGACTATGCCCAACCACAAACAGACGACGAGGAAGATGAACATGACCAACAATATGAAGATGATTTACTACAAGAGCAACCAATGACCGACGAATCTGAAGAAGAAGACGAAGAAGATTATAACAAAAATATATCAAAATCACTTGAAGAAGAAGAATATATTGAAGATGTGGAAGCCGTGGCGGAAAACTCCAACGTATCAACAAACATTGAAATAGAAATAGTTAAGAACCCTCCAGAAGATGATGATAAACCACAAGGATCTTCTAAACAAAATGAAGAGGATGAAGAAAACGAAGACGAAGGCGAAGGCGACGGTGACGACGATGATGACGATGATTGGAAGGATCCAAACGCAAAAGTGAGTATTACAAAGCAATATTAATTTGGGAGAATATCCGACAAAAAATTCTGGAAATGTAGAACTCTTAATCGAAGTCACAAGGAATTTTGCTTCTTAGTCTTAGTTTATTGGAAACATACGATTTCCGGAAACCATGCACTCGGTATTTTATGAAGACAATATAATATACATACATATAAAGATTTTGGATAACAATGGAAAAAAAACAGTGCTGATGGGTTCTCTCAATATTTGAAATATGCGAAATTTATCAAAAACATAATTTAAAAATGTACACAATATCAATTTTTATTGCCTGTTATTACCTAGAAACAAAAGCAAAAATGCTGGATCCGTTGAAATTTAAAAACTTTATGCATACTTAAACAATCGATTTAATAATCCACAGCAATTGTCTACAATATCCACGCTTTAAGATACAATATCCATGGTATAAGATTTAATATTTGAGGTATAATTTTTAATATCATCTAAGGTATAAAACTGCAGATTAAAGATAATAAATTGATATGAAGGTTTATTTTTTATCCTGTTAAAAATTTCGTAATGTGATATTTGCAGCAAATATAAAAATCCACATAATTACATTTATGTTTCAAAACATTTAAGTATTGTAATAAGTGATCAGTATATGGGTTTGCGGGAAATTAGTTTGGCAATCAACTCTCTCTTACAGATTTACAAGATTTGAGATAATTTTTTATATTGCAACAGTGTGTTGCAATGCAACTTCAACTATTAACCGTTGGTAAAGATTCTGAATGCAAATGGAATAACCATTGAGTGATTCGGTTGCAAGTTGGTTGGGACGAACACACATACAGCTTGTTGGCGTCAATTCAAGAATAGAAATTGACAAGGGTGCATCTACTGGAAAGTAGTTAAGCACAGACTAATCTCATTTGTACACCGCGGGGAACTTCTTCTGATGCAATAGATTGAAAATCTGTTACATGAAGATTCACCCTGTTTGATCTAGAGTAAAAATATAAGCCCTCGGAAGTACTATGCAAATGTGTGATTGTGCCTATTACAAATCTAGAGGCATTTTTTTGAAAGGCCATATCTATCGCTCTCGCTCAAGTCAAAAATTTGCCCCTGCACATGCCATTAAGGAACAGTGTGTATTAAGGATCTCCTGATTAATGATAAGGGATCTCCTTTAAAGGATAACATCCACTGAATATTTTCTCATGTCCTGGCCGTGATTTGAATCCAGGCTCTCTCACATTTACAGATTCGGTGAAGAGGACGACCTCCATTTTTAATTTATTCCTATTGGCCCGGTTTTTGGCCGTCGACATTAACAGAGTCTTAAGTGCCGCCATACATATTTACAACGTGGCCCTCTGGCGGATCAGCGGTCTCATAGCCCCTTAATCCACAAGCACTTAATAAATATTTCTGTCCCGTGCCCAATGCCAGCATGTTCCAGGCCTGCAGTCTCCTAAAGTCCCTTAGCCGGAAAAACGACGTCAGAGTCATCAATGAATGCCCTAACGTAATTTGTCGAACGACCCATACACAGCAATAGAGCCGCGACTGTGAACTTAAGCAGGAGCCAAGAATCACCAAACATTTAGAAGCGGCAAATGGTTCCAAATACAGCAATAATCCTTTGTACCGCTCTTAGCCTAAGCCTCCAACTAATGCCTATCAAGTACCAACAGTAGTAAAGCCTCTTTACCCTTTACGTTCCTTCGCTAGTCTAACTTCTAACCAAGAACAAAAACCATATAGTCTCCCGAGATAAGGCATTTTCTCTCCTTCCAGGATTGACAGGAAAAAGGGTTATTTAATTCTCTTTAGATCCTTTTTATCGACGTCCTTTTTTTTAATCAAAATTCTGGTCAATATTTACGTCCAGGTATATAGGCTTCAGAGATTGTAAAAGCTGTACTACATTCTAATGACCAGTTCCTTGATGACTCACATTTTTCTTCTACCTGTGAAAGGCATCACCCCCTGTTTTTCTGGAATTTATGTTCAGCCTTGTGGCAATCGTTTTTCAACCCTGAAATCGGCCACCCAACGTATTGATAACATCAACTTTAAACTCAGATCGAAGGACCAGAGAATTCCATTGATGTTGTTGTTGTTGTAGCAGTGTGTTGTACACTGAGACGGCAGCCCTTGCCGATGAAGAATTTCATCGGGTCAATCCGGTACGTACAACCGGCTGCCTTGGGATTGAATTCCATTGATAACCTAGAGCCGTGGTGGGCGCACTAACAAATGTTACTACTATTTCAATTTTATGGCAGCCGGTTGTACGTACAAGATTGATCTTATGGCAAAGGCTGCCGCCTCAGTGTATAACACACTGCAACAACAACATCAACAAATACTATTTTCAAGCACGTGGGCTTATGTTCTTTGGATCTACACAATAATCTGCAATTGTGTGTGTGTGACCTGACCAGCACTGACCTAGAGCCACAAAAGATGGTATAACATCGCCCTAACCAAATGGTTTAGGGCGATGGGTTGGCAATGTAGCCAGTTAACCAGGAATCGAAGAATCCCCATAGAGTCATATACAGACACTAAACTCATGTTATTTCAAGTCCTTAAGTTCAAGATGGAGCGAAAGTAAAGTGGTCTATGCTCCAATTCATTTCTATATAACACATCCCTAACTGCTTTTTGGGGTTTTTCTGTGCGCTCGTTTACAGCTGTTCATTAAAAATGTGGAAAGGATAGTCTTCCCTTTGTCTTGTTGATGGAAAGCTGGCTGAGATCATTAGTTTGTAACTTCTGTCTTCTTCGCTTACAACATTCGCCTACGTTATCCACACTTTGCCATCTCTGTCCTGCTTTTGTGTGTGTCTGCTGGGTCGTCCCGGTACATATGTATATGTGATAGCTGTGAGAATATTTTTTGGTTGTTGGTGGCAAAATTTAGGTTAATTTAGGTTATGTCACTACCCTGCAAACATTTTTGATCGCCAAACAGTCTTCCGCGAATCTTCTAGAAGAACATAACGATCGCGAACGAGCTCGTCTAAGAGTCGTAGAAGATTCCCCTGCCGTGAGGAGTTGTGTCACCAAGACGAATCTTCTGGAAAAGTGTTCCGCGAGTCTTCCATATGAGCTGCTAAAGAGTAATTCAGAAGAGTCTTGGAAGATTTTAGAATCGCGCAAGAATCATGTGGACGAGTAATAAATTAGCGTTTTGGAAGACTAATAAAATTCACTTCTAGAAGAATTGCGTATTACTCACCGGGACGGATAACAAATAAGTGCTTTAAAATGTTTATTAAATATTGGAAATAATAATATTGGAAAAGGGTTGTGCGTTCAAGAAGATCTAAAAAAGCATATCAAACTGTTGATCAAAAAAATTAACAACTGCGAAAAAAGTAAAAAAAAAATGTATTACTCGTCATATTCGTCATATAAGTACAAATTGCCATAAAAGCCAAGTGAGAATTCTGTTTGGTGTTGTTGAAGTTGTCCACAAAACATCGAATAAAATAATTCAATACAAATCCACCAGGCTTGAAAAAAGAAAAACAATCGCGAAAGGTTAACTCAGGTGATTATTAACAAATCTTCTGGACGAGTATATTTGCTAAAACTTCCGCACATGCAATGGATTGCCCAATGCTAACCTAGAAGAGTGTTTCCCGAGTCATACGGAAGGCTATAACACAATGGGTTGTGCAATCCCATGGCAGCCGGTTGTACGTACCGGATTGACCCGATGGAGTACTTCATTGGCAAGGGCTGCCGCCTCAGTGTACAATACACTGCTACAACAACAACAACAATGGGTTGTAAGAGAATCGACGCGAAGAGTTGCTAAAACTTTCGCACATGCAATGGATAGCCCAATGATAACCTAGAAGAATGTTTCCCGAGTCATACGAAAGATTATAACGCAATGGGTTGTAAGAGAATCGTCGCAAAGAGTTATTAAAACTTCCCCGCACATGCAATGGATTGTCTAATGATAACCCAGAAGAGTGATTCACAAATCATATGGACGATTATAGCGTAATGGGCTGCAAGATAATCGCCCCGAAGAGTTGGTAAAATTTTTGTACACGAGATGGATTGTCCAATGATATCGTAGAAGAGTGTTTCGTGACTCATACGGAAGAACAATTGCGTAAAAATCTTTCATCGCGGGGACGAACACTCTTCCAAAATTATGAAAAATATTTGTAGGGTAGTCACCAATAGATGGCGCTACACAAAATGATAAATTGAAATTTGACTTCGAACTTTGGGCATTGTTTTAAATCAGCCAAGTTATTCTTAAAATTGCATTTGGTTGATTTTCAAATATTATGGAAAATATTTGTAGGGGTTAGCCACCAACAGATGGCGCTACACAAAATGGTAAATTGGAAAATTGAACTTAAAACTTTGGACATTGTTTGAAAGCAGCCAAGTTATTCTTAAAATTGTCTTTGGTTGATTCGATTGGCTTGGCCTAATATTGAAAATTTAACAATGACATCTTTTTTATACTGAGGCTGCCAATCAAAGCCAGCTCTTATGTCTTGTGAGGCTGGTGCTTTGTGCACTGACATATTTTTTCTACCCTCCACCATAGGATGGGGATGTACTTATTTCGTCATTCCGTTTTGTAACACCTCTAAATATTGATCTGACCCAACAAATTATTTATCTTCTTGATCGTTTGACATTCAAAGCCATGTTCGCTCGTCTGACGAAAGCACGGTAAATTTCGAAAGAATGGACACTTGAAATTTTGCACAAATACTTCCTCTTAGTGTTGGTCGGTAGGTATTGTAAATGGGCCATATTGGTTCATGTTTTGTTATAGCTGCCACGTATAAAACGATCTGGGATCTTGGCTTCTTGAGCCTCTAGAAGGCGCAATTCTAATCAGAAATTTTGTATAAGATGTTTGGTTGTGACTTCAAACAACTGTGCTAAGTATGGTCCAAATGCTTTCATGACCTGATATTGCTGTCATATAAATTGATCTCGGATGTAGATTTCTTGAAACAGCGCAATTATTATTCGATTTAGCACAAATTTTGTATGAGGTGCTTTATGACTTCCAACAACTGTACTAAGTATGGACAAAATCAGCTAATAACCTGATATTATCCCAATTACACTATTTGAGCGAGCAATTATTATCCAATTTTGGCTGACATTATGTGTTAGGTCTTTTGTTATGACTTATTATGGCCAACAATTATGCCAAGTATGGTCTAAATCAGTTCATAACCTTTTATAGCTGCCAAATAAACCGATAAAGAATTTGTAAAACGATTTCTCCTATGACCTTCAACGATTTTTCCAATGACCTCGCCAAATATGGTCTGAATCGGTTCATAACCTGATATAGCTGCCATATAAACCTATCTCCCGATTTTACTTCTTAAGCCTCAAAGGGCTTAAGGGGGCAATTATCAACAGATTTGGTTGAAATTTTGTACAATGACTGGGGCTCCAATATCTAAACCAAATATGGTTCGAATCAGTCCAAAACCTGATAAGCTCCAATGCAATTTTTATCCATTATACTTTGTTTGCCTAAAAAGAGATGTCGTGCAAAGAACATGACATAAGCAATCCATGGTGGAGGGTATATAAGATTCGGCCCTTCCGAACTTAGCACGCTATTACTTGTTTTTAATTAGCCATGATTATTGGGAGATCAAGGCTCAAATTACTTTTTAGATTTCTACTAGCGAGTTATTTTTTTTAAATTTTAAAATATTATTATAACAGTCGTTTTTATAAGTCTTACATGAATTTTTTATGCAATTTTAAAATCTTCACGAAAAGTTTTTTTGGTCTACACTATGCGAATTATCAAAGCATTTCTTAAATGAAAAAAAAAATTGAGGCTACACTTCCCATACAAAAAGGGCTTGGAAGTCTCAAATACCAACTGTATAGTATAGAGTGTTTTACAACATCAAATATTTGTTCTTTGTCATGATTTTATTATTGCAGCAGCCTGAAAGCCCTAAAAGCACCAAAAATGAACGAGCATTGCCTTGTCCCATCTGCGAGCGTTCTTATCGCAACAAGCAAAGTTTGCGTACGCATACATACATTGCGCATAATCCAAACAAAGTGAACCCCTCTGCTGCTAAGGTTCAACATAGATGTGAGGAATGCAATTTAACGTTCCGATCGGGCCGCAATCTGCGTGCTCACCAAAGGAAGCACATAGGAATATATTGCGATGTATGTGGCAAAAGCTTTAGTCAAGTTGGCAATATGGTTCGTCATAAAATGCGTCACACGGGCGTTAAGCCCTTTCAATGTGAAGAATGTCCCAGAGCTTTTTTTACTATTAAGGAACTGAATTCTCATATGGTTACTCACACCGGCGTGTTGCCAGTTATCTGTGAAATATGCGGTAAACGTTGTAGGGATCGTGGGATTTTGAAGGATCATATGCGACGACATACTGGCGAACGGCCTGCTGAATGTCAGGTATGTGGCAAAAGTTTCTTCTCCGGTCACGATTTGAATAAACACAAGCTTAGTCACACTGATCGGCGGCCATATGGGTGCGGTGTATGCGGAGCGACATTTCAACGAAGGGAATCTTTGCGATCTCACAAACAGATCCATGAGAAGGAACGCAATAAATATGAGTGCAAGATTTGTGGCAAAAGCTTCTTGCAATTGGGTGGTTTGAACTTTCACATGCGTAAACATGATGCGGAGGCCTTGTTCAAGACGAAGACTACATCAAAAACAGAAGAGTAATACACCTTAAGTAGTTATTGGCAAAGAGTTCTTGTAATAAAGACACATCCTTAAGTGAATTAGTTGCAGTTGCCAACATTTTGCAAACAAAAAGTTGACCATACTAGGGGTTGTATAAAAGCGTTCTGTGTATAATGAAAAATATACATTTTCTAATATTATGATAATTTTTTTGTCAAATTAAATAAAAGTTGTTTAATGCAAATTAATTTTAATTGTGTGTTTATATTTTCTATATCAAGGCTTTCACTTTGCAATGAAAAATACGAAATCCATTAGCAAAACTACTCTTTTATTGGAGTTTTACATGACTGAAATACTCACTTTTGAAAAATGATTTCATTATTTGAGATACATGCTATCATATTATTTGGATGATTATGCTATCATATGCAACTTATTTTGAATTTTTAGCAAAATGTCTTGTTGCAGCGATATGAAACAAAACCACAAATGTTTTAGTTTGGCAAAAAACAAAAAAATATTTGTTTGCAACACATATCACATACCCTCGTGTTTGTAAAATATTGTACGTGCTTACAAGACGTTCAAAGTTTGTTGTAGTAATTTCTTGGGGATCCCAGTTGAGGATTTTAAGTCCTAGCATTAAAATCGTAAACAAAGTATACTATTGGGTTGCCCAAAAAGTAATTGCGGATTTTTCATATAGTCGGCGTTGACAAATTTTTTCACAGCTTGTGACTCTGTAATTGCATTCTTTCTTCTGTCAGTTATCAGCTGTTACTTTTAGCTTGCTTTAGAAAAAAAGTGTAAAAAAAGTATATTTAATTAAAGTTCATTCCAAGATTTATTAAAAATGAATTTACTTTCTTTTAAAAAATCTGCAATTACTTTTTGGGCAACCCAATATTATAAAAAAACACGATGATGAAAAACAAAAAATAGATGAAAACCTATGTCCTGTACCACAACGGTGGCTGTGATAAAATGTAGCGCTCGATTTAGAAATTCTTGCAGAATCGTTGTTGTTGATGTTGTAACAGTGTGTGGTACACAGAGCCGGCAGCCCTTGCCGATGAAGGAATTCATTGGGTCAATCCGGTACGCACAACCGGCTGCCATGGGATGCCATGCAGTATCGTCTTAACCATGTCCGTCTGTCCGTATATCCTTTCTGTGCTTTTTGTTCGTTTGCCAATTTTTTTTTTTGTAATCAAGGGATTTCCCATCAAATCGCCACAAATTTCCCACATACAGTAACCTTTTGTGTTTCGGTATTGGACAACCCTTGTGTTGCTATCTGCCAACTTACACCTCTATCGTAAAGTTTGACATTTTTGAGGTGATACGTACTCAGAAAGTTTTGACATAAGAGCGCTATTTGTGTTGTTTACAGTAACTTAAAAGATTCATCTCGCCCAAAAAATGGAATTAAATCGTCAACATTTTCGTGCGAATATTTTTTATATCTTTCGATGTGGATTGACTCAGCAATAGTGCATTGTTTAAGTTAATTCAATTTTTGGCGATGAAGCTCCATCAAGGACCAGTGTTAATCGATGGTATGATGAATTTAACCAGGGTCGTAGTCCACTCCAAGACGAATTTCGTTGAAAAAAAGGGTGCAGATATTAATCCGCCCCATGCCGCTATGAACCAGTAATGGGCTTGTTGTGCGCTCTAAAAACTATAAAGTAACCTCTAAAAAGAAATCTTTTAAGTTTGCAATTCCCTGCTTATTACAAAATCCTTAGTTGTTTTCAATACCACACGCCTATGTTGGTTCATGTCTGGTATTGTGTCTCCACCTAAGTGCCGGCATCTGTTAGACGCGAAAGCCGCGCAATGACAAAGGGCAGTTAAACAGGTGACGTGTATCGTGCGGTTACATCGTGGTAACAATCGGGACAATCATCTTGCACGTCGGCATCAATTCTTGCCCTGTAGGAGCGTACGTGTTCGTCTGCCCTTTCATTTCCCCTTACTCCGTTAGAGCCCGGCACCCAAACGATGCGGATTCTGCCATCCTAAGGGAAGGTGTTAATCTCCTTCTTACATTGCAATATTGTTCGTGACCTTACCGTCCTGGTTGTTATTGCCCTTATGGCAATTTTACCGTCGGCGAAGATATTCATACGTCCTCGCGTTAGCTCCATACCACTTCACGAATTCGGTGATCGTTCGGATTTCCGCCTGTAGTTCCTGGGTTCTCAATGTAGACCCCCAGGCCCACTCTGCCCTCTAACTTTGTTCTATCCGTGTAACATGGTCTTTCAGATGGCAATACTAGGGTTCCGTCAATCCAAGACTGTGCCGATGGCCGCATTTCCTTGCACTCAACTTCAAGTTTCATCTCAGGTATCCGATCGGAAACCTCTTCCCCTCCTTCCAGCTTTTCTATCGTCGTCTTGATTATACCGCGATGGTATGAGCTGATCCCATCCTTAATCCATTCTCCCATCGTTGTAGGTCTCATAGCCGCATTGGCTGCCTCACACTTAATCTGTATGTCAATGCCCTAGTGAAAGGCCACCATAACGCAGAGGTTAGCATGTCCGCATATGACGCTAAACGCGTGGCTTCGAAACCTGGCGAGACCACAAAAAAAAATTTTTCAGCGGTGGTTTTCCCTTCCTAATGCTTACAAAATTTGTCGGTATTATGCCATGTAAAACTTCTTTCGAAAGAGGTGTCGAGCTGTGGCACGATGTTCGGACTCGGCTATAAAAAGGAGGCCCCTTATCATTGAGCTTAAACTTGAATCGGACTGCACTCATTGATAGGTGAGAAGTTAGCCCCTGTTCCTTAGTGGAATGTTTATGGCCAAAATCTGCATTTGCCCTAGTGGGCGTGGTCCTCATATTGGGTTGCCCAAAAAGTAATTGCGGATTTTTTAAAAGAAAGTAAATGCATTTTTAATGAAACTTAGAATGAACTTTAATCAAATATACTTTTTTACACTTTTTTCTAAAGCAAGCTAAAAGTAACAGCTGATAACTGACAGAAGAAAGAATGCAATTACAGAGTCACAAGCCGTTGAAAAAATTTGTCAACGCCGACTATATGAAAAATCCGCAATTACTTTATGGGCAACCCAATAGTAACTGTTGTCCTTATTATTTTTTTTCACCACTGTATATATACAATTTTCATATGCTTTCTAACAGATCCAGTTAAGGATTTTAGGTCTCGGAATAAAAATCATTAACAAAGTACATATTCATATCGAATTTATGTTTGAAACATGAACTGAACCCTGCGCCACTACTGTAGTGGTAATGCAGTGCACGATTCGATTTAGAAATTCTTTCCGATTTTTTCGAAAGCCTTTGCTAAAATGCATGGAATTTGGTGCAGATTTGTGTATAGAGCGAGGCAAAGATACTCTCCACTTATTTGATGCCTTTCCGATGTAAAGTTTCAAAAAGTCGATGTTTTTGTCTTCTATGATAACTCTTCTTTCATAATCAAATTAGTTTTTCCTGAAATTTAAATTTTTTTTAAAGTTTATCTGTTTGTGCTTTCTTTTTTGGTCTTAAAATCTTATTGAGATTCCATTGCAGGATATGGTCCGGTTTTAGACCATTGTTAAATGCTTTGTTAATTTTTTTACAGTGTATTTTCAAAGTAACTGATTTGTTTTTATTAATATATGAAAATAGAAAATGGAGTACTTTTCATGTGAAGCATATCGTAATAGGCGATTCGAAAATTTGAAACATTTTTGGGACTGCACTTCCAATGAATATTTTTAAGTGCCAAATACCACCTGTATATAGAATAGAGTGTTTTACAACATCAAATATTTGTTCTTTGTCATGTGTTTATTATTACAGCCGGAAAGCGTTAAAAAACCCAAAGTTGATCGACCATATCCTTGTCCCATCTGCAAGCGTTCGTATCGCAACAAGCAAACTTTGCGGGCACACACATACATTACACATAATCCAAATAGGCCGATTAAGAAATCGACAACTCCTAATTTTAAACATAAATGTGAGGAATGCAATCAAATGTTTCGATCGGCCCGCGACCTGCGTGGTCACAAATGGAAGCACACGGGAATATTTTGTGATATATGTGGCCAAGTCTTTACCAAAAATAATAATATGATGCGTCACAAAATGCGACATTCTGGTGTTAAGGAGCATAAATGCAAAGAATGTGGCAAAGAGTTCTTTACCACCAAAGAAGTGAGATCCCATATGATAACTCACACCGGCATTATGCCAGTTATCTGCGAAATATGCGGTAAACGATGTAGAAGCGGTGGAGTTTTGACGGTTCACATGCGCCGACACACGGGCGAACGACCTGCTAAATGCAATGTGTGTGGCAAAAGTTTCTACTCCGGGCACGATTTAAATGTACACTCGATTACGCATACGGATTTGCGACCATTTGCTTGTGACATATGCGGTGTGGCATTTCAGCGAAAGAACACTTTGCGAGCCCATAAACATACACATGACAAGGATCGCAATAAACATGTGTGCGAAATATGCGGCAAAAGCTTTTCCCAATCGCATCTGTTGAAGACTCATATGCGTACACATGATGCAGCAGCAGTGGTGGTCAAATTGGAAAACTAATTCATCGACAGCAGAGTAACACAATATAACATCATGAGGATAACACAACATAATATCATCAAGTTTGGCAGATTTGGTGTAAAAGTGACGCACCCCAAATGTCCAGCAGTGCAGCCGCTTTTAACTAACATTGCAATAAAAGTCGCAGACAAAAGCTTGCCAGAATTTTTTTGGAAAATTTTACAAAAAAAAAAAAGTTATAAAATGTAGGTGTTATCCAATAACGTGGTGCAGTACATGTTTTATTGATTGCTACAATGTTGCTTGCATAGGAAAATAAATTGAATTGGTTTTTGTTTGTATTTTATTATTAAAACTATGTTTATATCAAAACCAAACATCTTGAAAATTTCAAGAAAATAAATAATTGCGGAATCGTTTAGCAAACCTACAACAGTTTAATGTGGCGGAAATTCTACTCACTGCTTTTCAGTATTCAAACTTTGGTTGATAATAACCAGTGTTGCCGTTTTTTGTAGATTCCAACCAAAATTGGTAGGTTGGTAGGCTGAAATTTGGTAGGTTTTTCCACACTTGATAATACCAAGCAAATTATTGAAAAACCAGTAAGCAAAGGCAAAAGTCGGTGGGTGTTTTCGATATCTAGCAAATTTTATAGTCATTGTGGAAGTTGTCGAGGAAAGCGTTGTACAAAATTTTATGAAGATTGGTCAAAAAATGCCCTTGCAGTGGCTCTAGAAGTGAAAATCGGGCGATACATATATATGAGAGCTATATCTAAATCTGAACCGATTTCCAAAAAATGTCAAGAGTCATTAGAAAATCCTTCCCGTCAAATTTCGAGAGAATCGGTTAACAAATTAGCACTTTATAGCAATATTTCTTAAAATCGGACGAACATATATTGGGTTGCCCAAAAAGTAATTGCGGATTTTTTAAAAGAAAGTAAATGCATTTTTAATAAAACTTAGAATGAACTTTAATCAAATATACTTTTTTTACACTTTTTTTCTAAAGCAAGCTAAAAGTAAGAGCTGATAACTGACAGAAGAAAGAATGCAATTACAGAGTCACAAGCTGTGAAAAAATTTGTCAACGCCGACTATATGAAAAATCCGCAATTACTTTTTGGGCAACCCAATATATGGGAGCTATATCTAAATCTGAACGGATTTCTATGAAATTCACTTGTAATGTTGGAAGTCATTAGGAAATCCTTCCTGCCAAATTTGGAGAAAATTGGTAAACAAATGACCATTTTATTGCAGTATTACTGCAAATCGGACATACATATATATGGGAGCTATATCGAAATCTGAACCGATTTTTTCCAATTTCAATAGGCTTCGTCTCTAGGCAGAAAAACATGCCCGTACCAAATTTTAAGACGATCGAATGAAAAATGCGACCTGTAGTTTGTTCACAAGTTAACATGGATAGACGGTCAGACAGACAGACAGACGGACATAGCGAAAGTCGAATCAGAAAGTGATTCCAAGTCTATCGGTATACTTATCAATGGTCATCTATCTCTCCTCCTTTTGGAGGAGACTAAGTTTATAATACCCAGTACCACAGCAGTGTTGTAGGGTATAAATGCAAATTTTGTCAATGAACATTCCACTAAAGAACAGGGGCAAACTTCTCACCTATCAATGAGTGCAGTCCGATTCAAGTTTAAGTTCAATGATAAGGGGCCTCCTTTTTATAGCCGAGTCCGAACGGCGTGCCGCAGTGCAACACCTCTTTGGAGAGAAGTTTTATATGGCATAGTATCTCACAAATGTTGTCAGCATTAGGAGGGGAAAACCAACGCTGAAAATTTTTTGATGGTCTTGCCAGGATTCGAACCTAGGCGTTCAGTGTCATAGGCGGATATGCTAACCTCTGCGCTACGGTGGGATCCTGAGGTGTTCTGTTATGATTTCCAATAACTGTGCTAAGTTTGGTTGAAATCGGTTGATAACCTGAAATAGCTGTCATAGCTGACTTCTTGAGCCTCTAAAGGAAGCAATTCCTATTGGATTGACTGTCATTTTGCATGACGCGTTTTGTTATGACTTCCAACAACTGTGCTAAGAATGCTTCAGATCGGTCTATAACCTGATATAGCTGTCCTATAAGCCGATCTTGGGTCTTGACTTGTTGCGCTTCTAAAGGGCGCAATTCTTATCTGATTTGGCCGAAATTTTGCACGACGAGTTTTGTTCTGACTTCCAACAAATATGCCAAGTATGGTCTAAAGGAGGCCACCGTAGCGCAGAGGTTAGCATGTCCGCCTATGACGCTGAACGCCTAGGTTCGAATCCTGGCGAGATCATCAGAAAAAATTTTCAGTGGTGGTTTTCCCCTCCTAATGCTGGCAACATTTGTGAGGTACTATGCCATGTAAAACTTCTCTCCAAAGAGGTGTCGCACTGCGGCACGCCGTTCGGACTCGGCTATAAAAGGGAGGCCCCTTATCATTGAGCTTAAACTTGAATCGGACTGCACTCATTGATATGTGAGAAGTTTGCCCATGTTCCTTAGTGGAATGTTCATGGGCAAAATTTGCAATTTGCATGGTCTAAATCAGTTTATATCATGATATAGTCGTCATATAAACCGATCTCCCGATTAACTTCTTGAGACTCTAGAGAGCGCAATTCTTATCCAATATGGTTGAAATTTTGCATTTGTCGTTTTGGTATGACTCCACAAAACTTTTCCAAGTATGATCTAAATCGGTATAAAACCTTATATAGCTGCCATATAAACCGACGGCCCAGTTTGACTTTTTGAGCCTCCGGAGGGCAAAATTATTACTCGATTTGCATGAAATTTTGCAGGTGGTTTTTTCTGAGACTGGTGTTTTACTATTTGAAAAAGTCATTCAAAGAAGTTGAAAACTGCGATCCATGGTGGAGGGCATATGGGATTTGGCCAGGCCGAACTTAGCTAGCTTTTAATTGTTTTTAATTAAAAATTTAAGATCCAATTAGATGTTATTATATATAATTGGATCTATTTATATCTGGTACAAATTCGAGACCCTATTTTATCACATTGTAGCCAATTAGACTTAATTTGATACAATTAGATCCACTTATATTTTTTGGATGCAATTATATCTGATGCCATATATAAATGGATCTGACCATATCAACTTTTTTTTACTCTTTTACTTGTTTATAATTAAAAATTTAAAATCCAATTAGATGTTTTTATATATAATTGGATCTATTTATATCTGGTACAAATTCGTGACACAATTGTTTCAGATTGTATCCAATTAGATCTAATTTGATACAATTAGATCCAATTATATATAAAGATTTTTTGGATCCAATTATATCTGATGCCAGATATAATTGGATCTGACCATATCAACTTTTTTTTACTCGGGCAGTTACAAATATATCAAAAGTTATTCAATAAAAAATGTCTTCTGTTAAATTTAGTTTTTGTCGCTTTTGCGGGAGGACTCGTTATGCAAATAGAAAATGCTATACTTTTTAGGCATAGCAATAAGCTAAGCTAATAAGCTACTCGAATCGTAATAGTTTCTTGGATTTTAGAAGTGTCAAATATCATCAGTATATAGAATAGAATGTTTTACAACATCAAATATTTGTTCTCTGTCATGTATTTATTATTGCAGCCTGAAAGCGATAAAAACACCAAAGATGAACTACCATATCCTTGTCTTATCTGCAAGCGTTCATATCGTACAAAGCATAGTTTGCAAAAACACTATTACAGCGTGCATAAGCCGATTAAGAAATCGACGACAACTCCAAGGCTTCAACATAAATGTGAGCAATGCAATCAAACATTTCGAGCGACCCGCGAACTGCGTTCTCACAAATGTAAGCACACGGCGCGAGTAGCTTGTGATATATGCGGCAAAACCTTTACTAGAAACTGGAGTATGATGCAACATAAGGTCCGACATACTGGGGTTAAGCCGCATAAATGCAAAGAATGTGGCAAAGATTTCTTTACCCCTATAGAGCTGAGATCTCATATGATATCTCATACCGGCATAATGCCAGTTATCTGTGAAATATGCGGAAAACGATGTAGAGGTCGTGGAGTTTTGACGATTCACATGCGACGACATACTGGCGAACGACCTGCAAAGTGCCATGTGTGTGGCAAAAGTTTCTACACCGGTCACGATTTAAATGTACACTCGATTGCGCATACTGATCTGCGACCATTTGCTTGTGATACATGCGGTGCGACATTTCCGCGTAAGAAAGCTTTACAAGTTCATAAACAGACACATGACAAGGAGCGCAGTAAACATGTGTGCAAAATTTGTGGTAAAAGCTTTTTACAATCGAATGTATTGAACACTCATATGCGTTCACATGGTGCAGCAGCGTTGGCCAAATTGGAAAATTAAATCAACAATAGCAGAGTGACATAATATATAACAACATCAGAGTAATACAACACGACATAACATCATCTTCAGAGTAACATAAGATAACTTTATTAGTTTTGGCAAAGAGCACGACTCAAAATGACACAACCCCAAGTGTCCAGCAGCGATGTAACCACTATAAACAATGGCAAAAATTGGCAGAAAATGACAGAAGTTGGCAAAATGTTGTTGAATAATTTTACAAAAACAAAGTAAGAAGATTGTAGGTGTTATCACCCAGCTTGTAGTGTAAAGTACGTGTTTCATTAATTATGATAATTTCTTTGCATATGTACATACACATAGGTGTTATGTATATGAAAATATATCAAACATGTTTTTTTTTTGTATTTTTATTAATAAAACTACTTTTTTTTTATCAAAAACCAAACACCATGAAATTTCCAAGAAAATAAATATTTGCGAAATCTTTTAGTAAAACTACGACATTTTTTTACAAAAGTTTTATGTGAATGAAACACTGAACGCTGCGAACCCCTTCAATAATGAAATTCTAAAATATGATTTATTTTACAAGTTATAACCAAATGTCTTGTTTCTTATTAGAATATTGTCTAGATTATATAATCAATATAAAAAATGAAATACAATTAAAATACTTGCCGGTAAAAAAATATTTTTTGTTGTTCTTTTTATAAGCTATGCATTATGAGGGCCAAATTGTGCGTAAAAACTTTTATTTTAAAATTAGCTTCCCCTATTTTTCCTTGAGCAATATACCACATTTTAGGAGGATGATGTTAAAGACATCAGAAGGCCTAGAGGTTATTATGTCCGCCTATGACGCTGAACATCTGAGTTCGAATCATGGCAATATCATCAGAAAAAATTTTTTAGGCCCATTACTTGGACCTAATTTTTTATGCCATACATGTAATCTACCGACGAATATTTTTCATTTGATTCCCATATTGACAAGAACGTCGAATATATCTGTTTAGAGGATTTTTGGAGTTTGGGCGGCCCGCTGGGTACATGGACCCAAATTTTAGTACGACATTCGTTTTCTAGTCTTCAATATCTTTCATTTGATACCCATATTGGGCATATCGGTCTATATTTGGTTTTGTGTAGCTTTTTTTGGGGAAAGGGGGAGGGTCCACCCCTATCAGATGTCTAAAAATTATATAGACTATGTTTCCTTCCATATAAACCTACACAATCTGTAAGAATTTTAAGAAAATCGGTTCAGTCGTTTTTGAATCTGCAGAACAAACAAACAATCCGAGTCCGATATAGTCATGACGGCTCATATGACCATTTGGGGGTGTTTTTGGGGATGTGGTGATCTCATATACTTTGATCTGATTTTTTATGCCAGATTCGTAATCTACTCCCGAATACCTTTCGTTTGAGCCCCATATTGATATGAACGTCCAATAAAAAAAATTCTGCCTGGGGGAGTTTTGGGGTTGGGGCAGCCGGATGGGTACTTAGCCGCAATTTTTAATGGAATATTCGTATTCTGCTCTCTAATACCTTTCATTAGATACCTAAAATTCTGCCTGGGGGAGTTTTGGGGTTGGGGCAGCCGGATGGGTACTTAGACTCAATTTTTAATGGAATATTCGTATTCTGCTCTCTAATACCTTTCATTAGATACCTATATTGTCCAGATCGGTTTACTTTTGATTTTGGGTGGTATTTTCGCCATAAGGGGGAGGGTCCGCCCCCCTCTTCCAATATCTGAGAAAATTTCAAGGTAATCGGTTCAGCCGTTTTTGAGTCTATATGAAACAAATACAAATTGATTTTTATATAAAAGATATGCATGTATATCGCATATAGATATACGTTATATATATAACGCATATCTTCCATTTTTGAACTTTTGATCCCTATAGGCCGCCACGAAGTCCAAAGTTGAATGTAATGCTTTCTAAAGAAACCAGTTGAGTATTTTAAATTCTAGCCTGAAATTGATAGACAAAGGAAACCTTAATGTGGAATTTATTATAAAAACACAAACTTCAACCTGCACTACTTTTATGGCTGGTATAAAATGTATAATTCGACTCATAAATTTCTTCTGATTCGGTTTAAACATGTCCGTCTTTCCGCATATCCTTTCTGTGCTGACTGTCCGTCTGTCGTTTTTTTTCTAATCAAGGTGGAGGTCGCATTTGTTACTCTGTCATCACAAAATTTTCTCAAATTAATTTTTTAGCCCAAAGACAAACGCTATGAAATTTGATAAAAATTGGTTCAGATTTAGATATAGCTCCCATATATATAATTCGCTCGATTTACACTTACAAGGGCGTAGTTACTAACGCAGTTTGACCACGTTAAGTTAATCGCATATGCCGCCAAAAAGGTATTAGTGAGGGAGAATACAGCTTAAAAAATTGTTTTTGATGTTCTCGCCAAGATTGGAACTCAGCGTTTTCTGCTATAGGAGCTATAGGTCTATATTCATAAAAGTTGAAAAAAGTTATACGATTTCCTAATTATTTTCCAATTCTGTCAAAAAAAAACTAGTTTTTTTTATACCCACCACAAGAGAATGGGGATATATCAATCTAGTCATTCCGTTTGTAACACCTCGTAATACTGAACTGGGACCCCATAAAGTAAATCAGCCCAATTCTAAAAACTCCCTGGGAATCAACTCTCAGGGAATTTATTTCTTCCACAAATTAAATTCGAAAATTCGAGTTTTCGATAAGAGCTGCTGGGTAAACATTTTGCTGTTATTTTTTTTTTTTGATAAAAAATATAAAATGGAAAAATAAACAAAAAAATTATTAAAGTTGTTAAAAAATGTTACAAAAGTTTTTACGGTTGTGTTTGTAACGTTCTAACGTCTGCCCATATCTAAAGCCCTTCTTTTGTGTAGGTAGTACGTAAAGATCTAATCGACATTTTCGGGCGGTGGGCGATTTGTAATGGTTGGTGGTTGAGACGGTTACTGGATATAGTGCTGCCGGAAAGTGACTTAAGGATTTATTCTTCCCAAAATTTGACATAACTTTCATTGAGCGGTTGCAGCCAATTGTGGCAGCATTCGCACGAACAAGGAACAGTCGGAAGACTTCTCGCATATCCAAGTCTGAATGGCGAATATTAAAATATGAACCGTATATCTTGATATAATCATATAGCAATACTTTCATTGTATTTTATCGCTAATAAAACTGAAAAAGGTATACAAATCTTCTCTGGTGGGTACATGGAGTTTGGGCCAGGAGAAGCTAACAAAATATTTACTTGTTTTATTTGGCCGGCCGAATCTTGGGAGCCCATCACCATGGATTCTACTAACGATTTATCGAAAATAAACTAAGTTGAAGGTTATTATTTTATTTTACATAACAAACTTCTGTCAAACCAGCAAAAATTAAATCTTCTAGGAACCGAACAAGAATAATCAAGAGACCGATTTATATGGGAGCTATATCAGGTTATAGACAGATTTGGATCGTATCTAACACATTTGTAGGAAGTCAAAACAAAACACTACATGCAAAATTTTAGCCAAATCGGACAAAACTTGCGGTTTCCAGGGGCTCGAGAAGTCAAATCGGGAGATCGGTTTATATGTGAGCTATATCAGGTTAGAGACAGATTTGGACCGCTCTTGGCACAGTTATTGGAAGTCATAACAGAACACTACATGCAAAATTTCAACCAAATTGGATAAAAATTGCGGCTTCCAGGGGTTCAAGAAGTCAATCGGGAGATCGGTTTATATGGGAGCTATATCTGAATCTGAACCGATATTGCCCATTTGCAATCCCCAACGTCCTACATCGATATTAGGTATCTGTGCAAAATTTTAAGCGGCTAGCTTTACGCATTCGAACTCTATCGTGTTTTCGACGGACGGACGGACGGACATGGCTAGATCGACCCAGAACGTCGCGGCGATCAAGAATATATTGGGTTGCCCAAAAAGTAATTGCGGATTTATAGTCGGCGTTGACAAATTTTTTCAACGGCTTCTGACTCTGTAATTGCATTCTTTCTTCTGTCAGTTATCAGCTGTTACTTTTAGCTTGCTTTAGAAAAAAAGTGTAAAAAAAGTATATTTGATTAAAGTTCATTCTAAGTTTTATTAAAAATGCATTTACTTTCTTTTAAAAAATCCGCAGTTACTTTTTGGGCAACCCAATACTTTATGGCGTCTTAGACGAATATTTCGAGGTGTTACAAACGGAATGACTAGATTAGTAAACCCCCATCCTATGGTGGTGGGTATAAAAGTGAAGTATTGTTTAAGTACAGCAATAAGCTACTCGAATTGTAATAATCTATTCGAATGATAATGAGTTGATCAAAAATTTTTAACATTTTTGGGACTGCACTTCCTATGGATTTCAGAAGTACCAAATATTACCTGTATATAGAATAGAATGTTTTGCAACATCAAATATTTGTTCTCTGTCATGTATTTATTATTGCAGCTTGAAAGCGTTAAAAACACCAAAGATGAACTACTATGTCCATATACAAAGTCTAGTTTGCGAAAACATAGTTACAGCGTACACAAGCCAAACAAGCCGAATAACAAATCGACGACAACACCAAGACTTCAACATAAATGTGAGAAATGCAATCAAATATTTCGTTCGGCCCGCGAACTGCGTTCTCACAAATGTAAGCACACGGCGGGAATAGCTTGTGATGTATGTGGCAAAACCTTTTCTAGAAATTGGAATATGATGCAACACAAAATGCGACATACTGGTGTTAAGCCGCACAAATGCAAAGAATGTGACAAAGAGTTCTTCACGAAACTAGAACTGAGGACCCATATGATATCACATACCGGCATAATGCCAGTTATCTGTGAAATATGCGGAAAACGATGTAGAGGTCGTGGAGTTTTGACGGTTCATATGCGACGACATACTGGCGAACGACCTGCCAAATGCAATGAGTGTGGCAAAAGTTTCTACTCCGGCCACGATTTAAATGTACACTCGATTGCGCATACTGATCTGCGACCATTTGCTTGTGATACATGCGGTGCGACATTTCCGCGAAAGAAAGCTTTACAAGTTCATAAACAGACACATGTCAAGGATCGCAGTAAACATGTGTGCAAAATTTGTGGTAAAAGCTTTTTACAATCGAATGTATTGAACACTCATATGCTGTCACATGGTGCAACGGCGTTGGCAAATTGTAAAACTGAACCAACACTATCAGATTAACACAACAAAACATGACATCATCAGAGTAACATAACACCCCCTTAAGGGTGCAGCAGTGATGTAACCACTATTAACAGAAATTTTCAGAGCTTGCCAACATTTTGTTTATTAATTTTATAAAAAAAAGTAAAAAAGTGGTGTTAAGTACGTGTATTATGAATTATAAAATTTCTTTGCATATTTACATACGTAATATGTGTATGAAAATACATCAAACTTGTAATTTATGAATAAAAATTCTGAAAACATCATGAAAATTCCAAGAAAATAAATATTTGCGGAATCTTTTTGTAAAACTACAACAACTCTTGTACAAAAGTTTTATAGGAACGAAACACTGACCTCTGAAAAATACTGTAATGATATTCTTTATGATTTAAATATTTTACAATTTATAAGCAAATGTCATGTTTCTTATTAGAATTTTTTCTGGGTTATGTAAACAATCTAAAAATATGAAATATGTATAACCAAAATACATGATGGTAAAAAAAAAACTATTTGTTGTTCTTTTTGATATTTGAGTCTTGTGCATGGTTACATTGTGCTGGGTTGCATTGGTTGTATAACCGTTGTTGAAAATTAAATAGCTTTCCTACTTTCTGTGAGTTGGGGTTGAAAATTCAAGCTGTTAACAGCCGGCCGGCTTTGACGGTATTAAGTTGTCAAATTTTTGTTTGCATTCTCTTTATTGTTATCTTCTTTCTCGCATATTCTCCGCTCATGCACATACACTTATACACACACGCACACAAATTTGTTTGCGTGTGTTGGCAAAACGACGATCAGCTTGATGGCAAGATGGAGGATTGTGCCATATGATTTGTGGTTGTTGTACAAATAAGACTACCTTTAATTGTTTGGCCATGATTGAATTCGAGCAAAATACTTCATTTTTGAAAGGATGATGTTTAAGTAAAAACTTTTCCTTATCAAATTGGGCAGGAAGATACAATGTGTTGTTCGTTGGTCAAAACACATATTCGAAGTGTCAAAAATAGCATTCAAGTGTTTGGGCTTTCTTAAGCGGTGCAAGAAATATTTCACCTCTTCTGATCTTCTCAATATCTATTGGGTTGCCCAAAAAGTAATTGCGGATTTTTCATATAGTCGGCGTTGACACATTTTTTTCACAGCTTGTGACTATGTAATTGCATTCTTTCTTCTGTCAGTTATCAGCTGTTACTTTTAGCTTGCTTTAGAAAAAAAGTGTAAAAAAAGTATATTTGATTAAAGTTCATTCTAAGTATTATTAAAAATGCATTTACTTTCTTTTAAAAAAATCCGCAATTACTTTTTGGGCAACCCAATATACTACCTACATCAGACTGAGGAAGAAATATAACTCTCATATATGGGCAGGAGCTCAAAAATCATCCCTGGAGCTACTTGACCGGGTTCAACGGAGAGCGATGGTGTTGATTGGGAACAGTAAGGTATCCTACTCCATTGCTTCTCTTGAACATCGTCGGAATGTGGGTAGGGTTGTATTGCTCTATCGTTATTTTCATGGCTCCTGGCATATTTCATGTGTTCCTGGCATATTCATCTTCTTTTACCTGACGTTAGGATATTCAACAGGAATACAAGACTTGCCAGGAACTCACACCCTTTTGTAATTGATTGGCCAGTCGACCGAACCATGCATTACCAAGAAAATTAATTTTTCGCCCGAATCGACTTATGGCTAATGTCTTTTCCACCGACATTAACGTTCAGAAATTTAAGACGAATATCAATAAACACTACTTCCTCTTTCCCCCCTCCAACCCTTAACTTTCCTAATTGCCAACGCAATGCAATGCATATTTAGGGGACATCCCCTGCGTGTTGGTTACGCACAAAAAAAAAAATAATCGACCCCTAAGCATTTCAAATTACAATAAGCTATTAAAACCATTTTAAACATTTATGGGGTTGTACTACTTCCAATGGATTTTGGAAGTGCCAAAATATAGAATAGAGTGTTTTACAACATCAAATATTTGTTCTCTGTCATGTATTTATTATTGCAGCCGGAAAGCGATAAAAACACCAAAGATGAACTACCATATCCTTGTGTCATCTGCAAGCGTTCATATCGTACAAAGCATAGTTTGCAAAAACATAATTACAGTGTGCACAATCCAAACAAGCCGATTAAGAAATCGACGACAACTCCCAAGCTTCAACATAAATGTGAGGAATGCAATCAAATGTTTCGTTCGGCCCGCGACCTGCGTGGTCACAAATGGAAGCATACGGGAATCGTTTGTGATGTTTGTGGCAAAACCTTCACTCAAACTGGTAATATGATGCGCCACAAAATACGACATACTGGTGTTAAGCCGCACAAATGCAAAGAATGTGGCAAAGATTTCTTTACCACCAAAGAACTGAGATCTCATATGATAACTCACACCGGCAAGATGCCAGTTATCTGTGAAATATGCGGCAAGCGGTGTAGGGACCGTGGCGTCTTGACCGCCCACATGCGACGACATACTGGCGAACGGCCCGCTGAATGCCATGAGTGTGGCAAAAGTTTCTTCTCGTTTCACGATTTAAATGTACACTCGGTTGCGCATACGGATCTGCGACCATTTCCCTGTGATATATGCGGTGCAACATTTCAGCGAAAGAAAGCTTTGCGAGTTCACAAACTGATACATGACAAGGATCGCAGTAAACATGTGTGCAAAATTTGTGGTAAAAGCTTTTTACAAGCGGGTGGTTTGAACACTCACATGCGTACACATGATGCGGCAGCGGTGGTGAAATTGAAAACGAAATCAACAATAGCAGAGTGAAATAACTTTACATGGCATAACATCATCATAGCATAGCAATAAGTTCGTGTGAAAATGACACATCTCTAAAAGTGTCTAGCAGATATGTAACGCCACTATTAACATTGCAGTTGCCAAAGTAAAAAAGTTCCAGAAAAGGGAACTTGTCAAAATTTTGTTGAGCAAAAAAAAAAAAAGTAAAAAAAAAACTGTAGATGTTATCGAATAACGTGCAGTGTAAAGTACATTTCTTATTAATTATAAAAGTTTTTTTTATGAAAATAAATGAAACTTGTATGTTTTGTATTTTTATTAAAACACTTGTTTAAATCATACAACTACTATCAGGCCTGTTCCATTGTTCGAATTCTCAAACGCAAAAAATTCGTTTGCCTATATTTTCTAAGTCCTTCTCTTTTAAGATTTGAAATCACTTGAGGTTCCTCTTACTATATATAGAGGTTTGATAGGAGTATGCACTCAAACGTCGACGGTTTTTAAAGAAATAAGACAAATAAGTTCTTTCGTTTTGTGTTTTCGAAAACCGGAACTGGCCTGTATGAAAATGTTAAACCTAAAAATTTTTTGACGAAATTAGTGTTAACGAAATCTTTAAGTAAAACTACAACTTTTGTAAATACAAAATTTTTACATGACCAATATACTAACCGCCACCGTAGCGCAGAGTTTAGCATGTCCGCCTATGACGCTGAACGCCTGAGTTCGAACCCCGGCGTGAATATCACAAAAAAAATTTCAGCGCTGGTTATCCCCTTACTAATGCTGACTACATTTGTGAGTTATTTTGCCATGTAAAAACTTCTTCAAAGAGATGTCGCTCTGCGGCACGCCGTTCGGACTCAGCTATGAAAAGAAGGCCCCTTATCCTTGAGCTTAAAATTAAATCGGACAGGACTCATTGATATGTGAGAAGTTCGCCCCTGTTCCTTAGTGGAAATTTGCATTGCATTTGCAATATGCTAACCGCTGAAAACTAGTTTCGATGTTCTTGTCAGGATTTGATATTTATCGCTCTGTCATCCTCTATACATTATTTCTCTTGACATAAATTATAACCATTAATGACATAAAGCTATGATATAAAGGGTGATTTTTTTGAGGTTAGGATTTTCATGCATTAGTATTTGACAGATCACGTGGGATTTCAGACATGGTGTCAAAGAGAAAGACGCTCAGTATGCTTTGACATTTCATCATGAATAGACTTACTAACGCGCAACGCTTGCAAATCATTGAATTTTATTACCAAAATCAGTGTTCGGTTCGAAATGTGTTCATTCACCGTAACGTTGCGTCCAACAGCATCTTTGAAAAAATACGGTCCAATGATTCCACCAGCGTACAAACCACACCAAACAGTGCATTTTTCAGGATGCATGGGCAGTTCTTGAACGGCTTCTGGTTGCTCTTCACTCCAAATGCGGCAATTTTGCTTATTTACGTAGCCATTCAACCAGAAATGAGCCTCATCGCTGAACAAAATTTGTCAAAATTTGAACACATTTCGAACCGAACACTGATTTTGGTAATAAAATTCAATGATTTGCAAGCGTTGCTCGTTAGTAAGTCTATTCATGATGAAATGTCAAAGCATACTGAGCATCTTTCTCTTTGACACCATGTCTGAAATCCCACGTGATCTGTCAAATACTAATGCATGAAAATCCTAACCTCAAAAAAATCACCCTTTACAATGACTCATACCAACCAAGGTTTATGAAAGCCCATTATAACTAAAAAATTTCGGAATTTCAAGTCTTAGTTTGAAGTCAATTTTTTCCGCCGATTAGAGGATGGGGGTATACCAATCTATTCATTCCGTTTGTAAGACCTCGAAATATTGATCTAAGACCCCCATATAGTATATATAGTCTTGATCGTCCCGAGATTCTGATTCGATTTAGCCATGTCCGTCCGTCCGTCCGTTTGTTGGAACCGCAGCGGTCGAACGCGTAGAGCTAGCCGCTTGAAATTTTGCACAGATACTTACTATATATCGTTGGGGATAGCAAATGGGCTATATCGGTTCAGAATTAGATGTAGCCCCGATATAAACCGATCTGCCGGTTTGCCTTCTTGAGTCCATACAAGCCGCAATTTTTCTCCGATTTGACTGAAATTTTGCATGCGGTGTTCTATTACGACTTCTAACAACTGTGCTAAGTACGGTCCAAATCAATCAATAACCTTATATACCGGTCCCATATAAACCGGTCTCTCGATTGTGATTGATCGGATGAAAAATGCTCCTTTTATAGGCTTAAAACTCTATACCGGGGGATCGGTCTATCTCGCAGCTATATCCAAATATGGTCCGATCTGCACGATATTCAACAAAAAGGTGTAGAGGTCTACCAAAACTCACTGTGCCAAACTTCATCGAAATCGGATGAAAAATGCTCTCCTCTTATGAGCTCAATACTCTATATCGGAAGATCAGTCTATATGGCAGCTATATCCAAATATGGGCCGACCTGGACCACATTTAACAAACAGGTTTAGGGGTCTTGCAGAACTCAATGTGCCAAAATTCATCGAAATCGGATAAAAAATGGTTCTTTTATAGCCTCTATACACTATATCGGGAGATCAGTCTATATGGCAGTTATATCCAAATATTGTCAGATCTAGACCACATTTGATAGAAATTGGTTAAAGTCTACCAAAATTCACTGTGACAATTTTCATCGAAATCGAGTAATAAATGGGTATAACTGCGATATAGACCGATCCCCCGATATAGAGTATTGATTGATTTCGATTAAATCGGAAACAGTGAGCTTTGGTACCCCTCTATACCTTTTTGTTGAAAATCGTCCACATCTAAATTCACCTGCTTCAAATTTTATCCAAATCGAATGAAAAATGCAGTTTTTATAGCCTCTATACATTATATCGGGAGATCGGTCTATATGGCAGCTATATCCAAATATTCCTCGATCTAGACCACATTTGATAGAAATGGGTTGGGATCTACCAAAATTCACGGTGCCAATTTTCGGGTTATATATGGCTCTTTATGGCCTTTATACTCTATGTCGAGAGATCGGGCAATCGGTCTATAAGGCAGCTATATCCAAATATGGCCCGATCTGGACCACACTTCACAGAAATGGGAAGGGGTTTACCGGGACTCACTGAGCAATGAAAACAGTTACAAAGCCTATTTTTTCTGTAAAAATTCTATTTTTTTTCTGTAAAATATTCGACTTTTCGATAATCGAAAAAATTTCGACTTTTTGATAGTCGAAAAAGTTGATTTAGAAAAAAAGGGTCAGGCGTTAATGCCAATACTTTTTAAAAGTTTTTTTTTTGATTGTTTAAAAACCAGTTTTGTCTTTTTCAAGAAAAATTGTGTGTTGAAAAAAGTTCTCATATGGATATTTCAATCAGCTATGCCCTCACCTCAACAACAACAACAACTATGTCTTAAGTATGTCATCTTTGCGAATAACCTTCATTTCCTTCATTTATAACTAATTGTATTCTTACAGTCTGATGTTAATGTCTATGCTAGAGATGATACCCCTCCATATTATTGTGACATCTGCCGGCGCTCATATGCTTCACGTAAAAGCCTGCTGGGACATACGAATAAGTTTCACATGCGAAATATGTTAGTGCGAAGAACCTTCTTTCGATACAAATGCAATGAAGCCGGCTGTGATGAAGTTTTCCGTTGCGAACGTGATTTGCGCGGTCACAGTTTAAAGCATACGGGAATATTCTGTGACATATGTGGTCAGACGTTTACTGAGGCCGGTAATATGAGACATCATCGCTTACGTCATAGCGGTATTAAAGATCATAAATGCAAAGAATGCTCCAAAGCATTTTATACAGCCAAGGAAGTAAAGGCTCATATGATATGTCATACAGGTTTGCCCGTTATGTGTGAGGTGTGTGGCAAACGATGTAGGAATGAAAGCTTTCTAAATGCCCATATGCGTCGTCATACTGGTGAGAGGCCGGCAAAATGTGAGGAGTGCGGAAAAAGTTTTTATTCCTATCACGATTTAAAAGTACACTCAGTAACGCACACCAAAGAGCGGCCATTTCCTTGTGATGTGTGTCCATCAAGGTTCCAAACAAAAAAATCTTTGCGTATACACAAACGCATACATGCAAAGGATCGCAAGGCATACGTATGCAAGGTTTGTGATAAATCATTTGCCCAGCCTAGTGGTTTGAACTCTCATATGCGAAGTCATGATGCCGCAGGCCAAAATATCACCATAAATAATCCTTTTATAACCAATCATGGTCAAGAAGTTGACATTTTATATGAAATGTAAAGTATTGATGCTCTCTGTATGTACATTAGACCGTCCCATGCTATAAAGAAGAAAAATATTTTTGCAAATAGAGAGACGCATGCCCTCCAATTTTTTTTTTCATTTTTGATGACAATAAGCAAAATACGAAATATTATGGAGATCTGTTTACGATAAGCCATGCCGACATGATGTTCAAAGTTGAATGAAGTGCTTTCTAAGGAATCCAAGGAAATTGGTAAACTAGGTACCCGTGTTGTTTGTAGCCACGTTTCCGTATGGCGAGGTAGCGATCTCGTTCCAGTCCATGGCCGATCCGATGGCGCGGGAACGTTAAGGCCATTGGTTATATAAAGGCGCCATAACTCGCCTTGTCATATCAAGTATCATAAGTACTCAATATTTTTTCAAAAGCCGGTGCCGCACGACTTCTCAATGAGAGTCTCCAATTGATATCCCTGATTGTCCGCGACTGCAATTGCAGCTACCGCTTTCTATGAAACATGCCACTATCCGCAACCTGTGGAAGGTAGCTTCCAGCTGAGCTTCTCGCTATGACGATGAACACC